>NC_046975.1:13097493-13397493 GCF_009769545.1 Cyclopterus lumpus
AGGCGGTGAGTAAAAAACGTTCTGCCCTGTGTGCTTAATTGGACCGAGAGCGAGTAGCATCCAGTAACTCCTCTAATGACTCCGCTCCTTCTTGTTTAGGCTCTTCCTTCTCCTCTAACTTTGACTTCGTAGCGGGCTGTTTGCTGGATGAGGGCGTCTCTTCCTGCATCAGCTCTTTGGCCAGGATGTTGGTCACTGCATGACCAGCTCGTCGGTGGTTGGCTGAGAAAGAGAAATACAGAGTGAGAGAGATAATAATAATGACATTAAGATGTCATGTTTATAATATATCAAGTCCATACAGATATGTCAGCGCATGCCATGAAGTGACATATGTTTGTGCAAAAAAGTTCAGTTAGCTAAACGACACCACATCGGCAGAGAGATACAAGTATGTGCCTCCATGAACACAAAGACTTGTGTTTTGAATGATAAAACACAACACGTATGCTCCATTTCTTTCCAACGTACAGATACATGCATTAATGTGACACACAAACACAGAAACGGCTTAATGGTACGGCTGTGTGTGTGTGGATTAATGCGACATCTGGAGCAAACTCACTGCTAATGTCAGCTTAGCCTCAACTTGAGCTGAACAAAGTGTGGAAAATGAGGAGAAAAGGAAAGACAATTGAGGCATGAGAGACTTTTAAATTCAGAGGAAGTGGGACTGATGGAATATTTAAACACAAAGAGTGATGGGGTAGGACGAAGACACCATGAAGAGCAGAATGAGTCATCCCGTGGGAAGATTACGCAGGTTGGGATGAATGAAAATGAGACTAACATGGATAGAGAGATCGAGAAAAAGGAGACATGAGCTGTAAGGAATGACGGAAGGAAGTAGTAGAATAGATCACAGAAAAATAGTGGATGCAGTAAAGAAAGATAAGAGATGCACAGGGTGGCGCTGAGTAACAGGGAGTGACAGATTGTGCCCCGAGGATGCTGCCATTTTTATTCTTCTACTGGCTTACTCTGTGTGTGTGACACACACACACACACACACACACACACACACACACACACACACACACACACACACACACACACACACACACACACACACACACACACACACACACACACACACACACACACACACACACACACACACACACACACACACACACACACACACACACACACACACACACACACACACACACACACACACACACACACACACACACACACACACACACACACACACACACACACACACACACACACACACACACACACACACACACACACACACACACACACACACACAGCGTGGGAGGAGTCCTGTGCAGCGGCCATTTCAAATTATATAGGTCAGTGGAAGATTGTGTTATGTTATGCCTGGTCTGGTGTAAGTTCAGAACTCAGACAGAGGGTATGAATAAAGGGTTGACATCAGTACAGGACACATTTGTTATGAGCACACACATTGACGCAATGTGTTCCTGTTGCTACTGGTGAGGGACAAAGAGATCAATCCAACAAGGTCATGAGGCAAACCAAAAGCAATACACATGCAAATGAACCATGGAACACAAACAACAAACCAATATTTGACACATGGTTCTGATGGAGGAAAAAAAACCACACAAAAACAAAAGTTACCGAACAGGTCTCCAGAACCAGCTGTGACAAAGACACAATTGAGTCTGGGGAGAAAGAGGAGAAGAAGGATTTGGAGACTTAGTGTCAAGTTTACAGTTTACTTGTCTTCTTTGTATGTGAAACTCAGCTGGATTGATGAGCACAGACAGCTGGAATGTCAAATTAACATTTCACACACACCCAATTTCCTTGGAGATTCTCTCTCGCTCAGTCAACTCTTAAATATGTCCTCCATATCTATTTCTGTCCCTTTCCAAACTTCTTCTCCCTTACTCATCAACGTGCTAATTAGAAATTATGCAAATGACCCAAAAAAATGGAGAAAAAGAGTGTGCGTCAGTGTGGGTGTTATTATGGGTGTAATGTGGCAAGCTTGTCCTAAAAAAAAATCCAACCCGCAGAAGAAAACTCTTCAAAAGCTGTCAACCCAGCTCCTCTCCTCTCTCATCCTCCTCCACTCCCTCTTGAGAGCGAAGACAGCGAGGAGGATAAGAGTCGGGATCAGAGGGTTGATGCATTGGATGCAGCATGGGTAAAAGATTAATTTAGACAGACACCTACAGATTAAAGTAATGGCAGGAACATTTACTGTGAAGGTGTGCAACTATTCTCTGTATTTAAATAGTGTTAAACACATGAACTCAAATATATCACTTGACTGACAGGTTTCACTGAGCTTATAAAGTTAATTTCAATTAACACATTACATATAGAACAGATATATAAATAAAATATATACTATATATACACTTTCATAAAAAAAAAAAAAGGCAAACTAGTTTTCATAAACAGCTGTGCACTTAGTCTTTAGTTAATGTCACTCAGAGGTGTTAACGGTACTTTGTTGGGGACCAATAACAAAATAGAAAATATCTCCAGATCTCGCCTTTAAGGCATTGCTTTGGAGTAGTTACCATTCATTGTAAATTAAATGGAATGACATGATGAGACTAACACAACTCAGAAGTCCTCTCTTGTCGTGACCAGTCACATTGAACTTAGTTGTTAAAAGACTCATGTGGCTCAGGAAGGAGCCGTCTAAAGCCTGAGAAAACAACCCTGATGATGAAACACACCGCTTCCACTTTGACCGCTCTTTTCTGTTTTTTAATCCATCTCTTGCAAGCCCCTCAACCTTGTGAAAGTGCCCTTTAACACGTGGCACTACAAACATAAGAAATACTCAGCATGTGCATCCAGAAACTAGCTGTGATGTTGACTAAATGATCCATGTTGTGTGCAGCAGTAGGAAATGAGACGTCACACACAACAAAGACTGTTTACGGGTAAATGAATGAGTTTGCACATTGAGGGGCGATCAGCGGCACAAAGACTGAAGTGAAAAGATCATCTGTAACACATTACACTCCAGGAGACTAAATAATGACTGCCTGATGAGGGAAAGAGCTCTTTGTTGTACAGTATATGCGAGAGTGCAGATCTTATGAGGGGAACATACAAAAACAGGGAGAAGAGCGAGGAGAGAACTTGTAGTAACACAAGTGTCGGGCAGCTTGAGATGAGACGCTCATGAAAATTAGCTCAGAAGCCTTGTTAAGGCATACAAGTTTGTCTCCAACCCAAGACAAAGCCTACACCACAACTTATTGAACATAAATTCTGTATGGTGTGATACCAAAAGTTGATAAGGAAGCAGCCATCGTTATTTTATGAGCTTATCGTCAGCAACAGCAGCTGTAGCAAAGCCCGTGATACATGACACCATTGTAACATTGCCACTACTAGCATGATTGTGTATTTGCAGATACACCAGTGTCTCCAGCTAAGCAGGGGCTCATATCGCCCTCCTCAGGCCAAGCTGTGTAATACACAGGTGCTCTGCACTAGAGGACTGTGGGAAATAGTGACGTCATCTAGAAGGGCCGCTGGCTTGTGACTTATGAAAGGCATGCTTGCACATCAATACCAACACGTCACCCAATGGGCTCAACTGGTGCATATTTGTGTATTGTCTCAGTGAACATTTGCATGTGACATCACCACTGCTTCAGTAATGACTTAATTGATGAGCTCTCTCCTATTAGTCTGAATCATCTGCTCCTGTGTGTGTGTTTGTGTGAACATCTGTGACAGCACAGACCTCCATAGGGGGCTTCTTTTTTTTTTTGTATGAGCAGACCGTCTGCGGTGCTAGCGTGTGCCTCTTTTGTTGCCATCCCCTTTATCTCTGTGTCTCTGTTGTGATTGGTGCTTTGTCAACTAGTTGCCACTGTGATTGGTTGTTCTGGAAAGGGTTGTGACCCAGCAGATGGCTCTATAGTGTTTAGACACGTCATTCCTCTACACACGAGTGCCCTTACGTTGCTTTAAACACACACACACACACACACACACACACACACACACACACACACACACACACACACACACACACACACACACACACACACACACACACACACACACACACACACACACACACACACACACACACACACACACACACACACACACACACACACACACACACACACACACACACACACACACACACACACACACACACACACACACACACACACACACACACACACACACACACACATTAGGCTGATGTTGCCAAGTCGACCAGTCTGTATACACACAAAAGGGACATAGACAGACCATAACTTACAATCTCAAGCAGAGAGCCACAGTGTGATAGTGTTTGAAAAGCTATGCAAGGCTGTCTGTCCTCTGGAACGCGCGTGTGTGTGTGTGTGTGTGTGCATGTATTGGTACGCAAACATCCATGAGTCTTTGTATTGGCATGCAAGCATCTGGTGTGTGCCTTTTGTCTGTATGTGTTTAAAGGGAGAGGGGGGGGGTAGACAGCTGAGGATACCCCATGCAGTCTTCTCATTCAACACAATCAGCACAAAGATACACAAACAAACAGTGAGCTGAGGTACAGGTCAAAGGTGAGGAGGTATATAGCCTCCACAGACTCGTGGCTTTCCATTCAGTCACAATGCTGTGACACAATAAGCATGACTACACACTCAATAGGCCCTTTAACACAAAGTTGATGACGTTTACGGTCGCCACAGCTGTGAAGAGAGGAAAGAAAAAAGGATAGCAAGGGACGGCCACACGAATGAAGACCATTACATGCACAATAGTGGTCACACAACACAAAATCAATAAAACAACAAATATGTGTCACATTTTGTATCAGCACATATATGTTGCCTATATGTTAAATATACACAATCACAGCATCCTAAAACCATGGTTATTTATGATACATTTAATTTATGTGTAACGTTTTAAGTGTTCATTTGAGCTGGGTAGTGTGAAAAAGAGCAACATTACATTAGTACTGTAAATAAGGTGGTCATATAAAGCTGGTAGCAGTTACACTGTGAAGATGTCACACAGGCCAAGCCCAGACTACTGATAAATTGTCTAAAATCTTCAAGCACACACGGAATGTGTCTTTTCAAGTTGTATTCACTGATGTACAATAGTCCGGTCACAGGTATGTTTGTATGATATTGAGGCCCAAATTTGACGCAAAACTATCGACAGATCACGGTCATGAGACCAGTAGGCAACAGATCACATGTCTGGGGATGAGAGAGTATTCTCCATCATTTACATCCTTTGATTAGAATGATATTTTAAAGTTACACACCAATGTGAAACTTTTAAACCAATAACTATAAAAAATATAAATAAATAAAAATAAAAAAAACACACTACTAGACAAAGTTGTAGAAACCATTATTACGTGTTTTTTTGTGTATACATATACATTGTTGACACATTAGGCCACCTTACAATGTTATTGCCTTTGAAAGCCATGGAAAGAATATTTTTATGGAACCTAATGTGCCGTTTACGTTTTCCCTGCCTCTTGTCAGCTGTAGATTTAGGCCTTTGTTGAACTATTATTACAATGTTTGACCAAATTAAGAAACACATAGACACTTTGTGATAAGGCCCTCAGTGCAGTGAGATGATTGTTGTGGCATTTAATGGCCCTCTTTTGCTCCTGACATCATCTGGACAATGCAGATTGTTAAACATGTTTGATCATTCCCTCAACAAACATCAATTGAAGACACTGAATTTGAACTCTTAAGACATTGCGTGTGTTGGTACAGACGGTAATGTGAGATGCCCCCTGAGGGAACAGCGTCTGGGCGTCTGGCTGTATGAAGGGGCTGATCTGATTATAAGTTACAAGCTAAAGAAATGTCACTGAACAAACTATACCTCACATTGCAAATACACCAACATGGTTGTTACTAAAATCTCCTTTTCATTCAGCGTTTGCAGTCAAATTTAGGAATTAATAAGCAGCACCTTAAGGCGGCAAGATTATTGAACCCTATCACAAATAGGCCAGAAAGTGTGTGTGATAACTTGGCATTACGATATGATTTTAATTAGTTTATTCATATTTTTACATTGCTTGAAATAATAAGAATATGCGTGTTGCCACTCAAGTTGTGTTAGACAGGTGACTGTGAAAGATGACTCCTTGGGAAATACAAACCGATATATAGTAAAGCTTCACTGGTGTATTGGCTAATATGATAACAGTACATACTTTTTCACATTTGGGGATCTCTTATGTAATGCTTTATTAAATGTAATATTAAGTAATATATTGATGCATTATCATGTCTTTGTAAAAACAGGCATCTTGATACTAACATCAATACTACAGTTACGTTAAATGCAGACCTAATTAGCCTCAGCACCTGTTTTTAATGTACCACGTGATTATGTTGTGATATCAGGCAACTGAAACCCGTTAAATGTGTGGCTGCATTGTGATGCTGCATTTCCTTGCAAAGAGAAACCATGCCCCCCTTCCACTGCTTTGCTTATGTATAGATCATTCAAGCGGATGAACCGTTGCTTTGTGTTTGCACACTCAGTACTTGACATCTGATCAGTAATGCCATGAACACAAGAGTACAAATCAATTGTATTTTAACTGCATGGAAAAGTAATTACAGTGAGATTAGATGAGCAACTGGTTCAACTGGCCTCAGGGTTAGTGACATATTATGTCTCACAGTCAGTAAAGAGGGGAACAGAGGACACAGCTCACCAAAAATGATACCACCTTTATAACATCTTACAAATGTATCTAGGTCTATTTAAACAAAACGGCAACCTTTTCATCATTAAGTCACATTTCCTTCTGATATTATTGTGTTTTGTTACTACATGACAGGCCCAGGAGTCAGATTTTATGTCATATCTAAATATCTTTTCTCGTCCGTATGCAGAAAATTGTATAGATGTATTAGACATTATGGAATAAACACTAAAATACTTCCCATGCATACCTGAGCTGGACAGAGGATTGCTTCTGGCCCACTAAAACAGGCTGCCTCTGGCGCCAGTCAGGGTGTGCCTCCTCCTACTTCAGCTCCATTAAATTAAGACTTCTGACTCAACTGACCCTCTTATTGTGTGGGTGAAGGACTTCCGGGGTGTAAGAAGCAAAGTGGGTAACTTGAAAGGAGTGGCCTTTAAAACATATGTGAAGAAAGTATAAACTTCTTAAAAAGCTGAGATTGCCCTAAAAACCACAGCAGCGCTTCACACCCTCCACATCAGCCACAGAAAACCCTGAACTTTGGCAAAAGAAAACAAAAATGAAAAGACCGAGGGAAAAAAAGGGAGACAGGGAGGAGGCACTGAGCAGAGATGCGATACATACAGCCACTTATATTTTCCTACTCTTTTCTACCACAGATAAGCATACAGAGGGAGGAAGGTTCTCTCTCACTTACTCGCTCTCGAACACACGTGAAGGTATTTCCTGTTGGGAGTGTGAGGTGGCCAAACAGTATTGTGGGGGACTGAGTGAGCCTTCAAGTGGGCCCCATTTTCTGTCATACAGTGCTCCTTTCCCCAGCTCCCACTTCTCCCAGTGGTGACGAGCCCGAGCAGTTTGTGATTAAAGAAAGTTTGGTGCAAATTGGCGATATACTCAGTGTGACTTAGTGGATCACTGAGGACCACTTGTTACAACCCCTGTTTAATTGATGTGGTCATTACTGCTAACAGGCTATATAAATGCACTCAGTTAATGAACGAAATAAAGATGAAAGGGATAGGAAAAAAAGCAGTCTACCCTCCGGCTCTGTGCTCTTCCACTCTGGAGCGCCGCTTCACATCTGGCTTCTATTGAGGGAGGTATTAGGTTTCACTCATTCTTCCCCAGCCTCTGTTATGTGTGAATACTCACTCACATACACACAAACGCAGTTACACGCATACACGCACGCACGCCTGTCGCTTACAGACTGAACCCGTGGCCTGAATGATAATCAATCTAGCCTGGATTTGTGCTTAGAAGTTTGTCCTCATATGCAGGACATGGACTTCTGGCCGGCTCAGTAATGACAAAAACATAGTTCAAATTTCTTTTGTTCCAAGATAAAGTGGAAACAATATTTTGATGCTATAGATTTTATGATATATTTTCAAATACATTTACTGGGGTTTCACACCTAACAAAGAAACATGTGATGTTTTTTACGTTGCACTTTGTAAACGTCTTTAACGCATTCATGTTAAGCACAGACATTCAGCAGATTCATTTTCTAGTGTTTAAAACTCTGCACATGCATCATTCTGCGTGAAGAAAGTAACAATGTGCAACACCCATTTTTAATGTAGGGGGGCATTAACTATTAGTATTTTCTTTATACTTTAGCATGTTGTTCAAATAGGTTTTGCCGAATGCCAAATCACGGTCAACCCACACTCTGGTTCATCCTCCTTTTCTCTACATTCATCTCATAGTTTCCTATTCCGCAGCCACACCCTCGCCAGTTGCTCCTCTCGTCAGTGTCTTCCTGCCCACCCCTTGGCACTCTCCCTCTTTTGTTGTTGCGCCAGCCATTGGTGGAATTGCATTTGCGCCCCTTAACCATGGCCACAGAATACTATCACAGCCCAAAGTCTCTGAGCCATGCAACAGATGGAACAGAGACGTGGGGAACATAAACAAATCTGTTCTTGTGTGTTGACAGAAACGGAGAGACACAGAAGAGTGTGTCATCCTATTGTGTTTCACAATAGGATGCGTAAATGTGTGTGAAATAAAACAGATATCTGTAAATCAGGTAAGACATGACACTTTGGAACACCGGCATGTTTTGTGAAGATTAAGTGCTCTGCTTGTGTACCTGCTTGCCGTGGTCCTCTCTTTCTCCTGAAAGCAGCGCCGGATTGCAGCGCCTCCAACAGGCCATCCATGATACCAGTTTCGTCACCCTCTGTAAACATAGCATCAACAACATCAGCAATGCATCAACAAACGCTGGAATAAACCAATATGTGGAGACGCATTTTAAATTCTATTCATGTCACAAACACGCCACTCTATTATTACAACCATGTTATTTTAAATCAATACAACCATGACATATATGCTAATCTACTTCACCAACAACAGGGGAGTGATTGGTGGTTTTTCTAAACCCTCTACCTATCGCTGTTTGTCAGAGACATGCCACACACACACACACACACACACACACACACACACACACACACACACACACACACACACACACACACACACACACACACACACACACACACACACACACACACACACACACACACACACACACACACACACACACACACACACACACACACACACACACACGTTATTTAGCTACGTGGCCACGTTAGCAAATTAGCTACATTAACCCAGATCGGCAGTGAAATAGTTCAGCTACCGTCTCTACTGGGGGCTACATGCTGCACTTTCTGGGAGGTAACCTCTAAAAACACACAAACACAGCCTTATTGGAAAGACTCGCCCACTGAGACCAAGCTTTCTCATCAACTTTAGAATACTACATCAATGTGTAATTGTGGCTTATGGTTAAAAGTATGCGGACTGGAAATGAACCTTGTGTCTGTGTACAGGTACAGTTTGTATCCGTTTTGTTGTTGTTTGTGTGTTTGTTTATATGCATGTTGTTTATCTGGTGATCTTAAATCTGAGATCAGAGGAGAGGGGGCACATATGGGGGGGTTGTCCAAGTGTGTCATGTTAGTTTTGTGGGCAGGATTCAGCGCTCAGGCAGATGGTTTTAATCATTTCTTTTTGAACCTGAATAGAGATAGAGGGCTCTAAAAAGGGGCCAGTGAGGTGGGGTTAAAGGTTTATGTCGTCACCTCCCCAACCCCCAAACACACACACACATTGCTTCTGCTAACACACACATACACAACATGTCTAATCCTGCAGTAAGCCATGAAGCAGATGGCATGTGGTCTCGCCTGTCACGTCAGAGAAAGTCTCGCTCACACACTCCACAAGACTTCCACAGCTCACATACACCCCTCAATGTCCATGTCCTGGAACTACACAGATAGCTCAGAATGATGTAGGCCATGATTACTCCTTCTGGGGAAACACATCTGGCCCAGTTCCACTCACTTTAATCACATGGTTGGCTTGAACTAGTGGTGGACGCACAGAGACATACAAACCTATTTGTGACTGTACTGGAGGCAATAGAGGGACCAAACAATGACCTGGCTGTGTACTAAACTGGCTCAGTGAATTCCCTACTAAAACTAGAAAGCCCTATGGCCGGTGCATTGTATCGCATTATACATACAGCTCTTTAGTGTTTTTGTTTGAGTGTGGCCTTTGGCAACACCATTTTATGAAGCCATAAACAAGTCTTCAATTTCACAGGGAAGCTTTACAATGTTTGGTTTGTTAGCGATTATATATCGGGCTAATATTGGGGGAAAACACACTTATTGGGTTCAATCACTTGTTAATAATCATGTGCTCTTGTATTCACATGATTTATTTGTGAAACAGGTATCAGGTTAATGGTGTTTTTGAGAATAAATACAAAATCATGCTAAAAATTGCCTAAAAAACTGTGGTGGCAAAGTCAGAGTCAGTACAACAATGCCATGGATTGGAAATGCACACGCACACACACACACACACACACACCTCTAGTGCATGATGATACAAACAGCAAAGTATTGCCTGAGCCAAGTAAGAACATAAGACGGATTAATTAGTGTAATGGAATTAGATCATGAGCTCTTAAATATGTCTCTTTGGACCTGATCTACATTGCACGCACCACACACACACACACACACACACACACACACACACGCGCTCACACAAAGAAGGACGACAGCATCTTGAGTGAAGCAGTAGCACCCCTAATGGACGTTCACACAATAACAGACGAGGGCGTAAATGGAAAGATTTACAGAGAAGAGAGGAGTCACAAAAACAGAAAGAAAGAGAAAAGGGAAAAAAGTATGGGGAGGAAAATAAGTGTTCAAGTGGGTTGGAGACAGAATTGGAATATTCCTAATGTGCCATAATTGTGGCCATCTTTCACAGTGGCCTGCAGTGAGGCAGGCTACCCAGGCTCATCCCATCGCCTCTGTCACCATGTGCTTTTCTCCTCGACTCCTTTTCTATAAAGACAACAAGTCTAATCCTCAAGAGAGCATCTGCTGCCCTACTACATTCCTTCCCTCCCCCACACTACTCTCTCACATGCTTCCTGTGTAGAGCACGAGCATGCCTAGTGGCAGTTCCCATACCAGCATCTTTGTGGGTGTGTAATCTTTGCCACGTACATAAAAGCACACAGCCTCAAACTTTTACAGACAGTACTGACATCTAGCTGTGGATATGAGAAAAGGTTAGTTGCTAAGGAGTCTGGCATGTTTCCGAATATGAGTATGACAGCCAGGGATGCATCTTTTATCAGTAGGAGATAGTATTTATCAAATTAAATTAGAGCAAATGTCACACCTAAAGCATAGAATGGTGAATTTTTACTTTTGGGTGTGACAGTCTGAGCTTCCATGTTTCATGAGAGCCAAATAAAGCAATTCATGATTAAATGATGAAAATGTTAAATAAGTACTAATCTGATCTGTTTTACCACCATCACATGCCTAGCACATGTGCAAACTGAAGCTGCAGTGAATGAGCCTCTGTCTGACTTGCATAGGAATGACGAGGCCACAAAGTGCAAACACGCGTTGACCTTCCGGAGTTTAACAAACAACTGGTATATTATGTCCACAAAGGGACAGAATGTGAGAAAGAGGAACATTCAGAGAATTCATGAGATAATGAGGGTATGCGAGTTGAAGGGTGGGGACTAAAAAGGGAACAAGGAAGATGTGAGCAGGTAAAAGTATAGCTGCTGTCAACAACCTTTGTGCAATAGCCACCAAGAATCATGGTTATAAACAAATCCAAGAACAAAGACCAGGTGTGTGCGTGCCAGATCTGTGTGTGGTTGATAATAAATAGGGGGGTGTTGAATGACTCTGGGCAGTCAAATATGCCACCTGTATGTAAATAATCTCCAGCCCACTAATGCACATACACACGCACACACACACACACACTCATCTTTGAAGCACTATTATGTTCCATTCACACATGCCTCGAGAGGCTGAACATGAGATTTGACTACCTTACTTTCTACCACAAAATGTTTTCTCCATACTTTAAACACAGACACAGTATTCCAAGTGGAATCTCTGTGCTTGCTGTGTCTTTAAATGCCCTTTAAATGAACGACAGGGGGAGGAGGGAAAGGGAAAAAAGAAGAGGGAATGCTGGAACAAAAGCAAGAAAGAGAGGAGAAGCCAGCTGGAACATGGAGAACTAGGAGAAAGGCCAGAAAGACTTTTTGTAAAAGAGGTTTACAAAGCTGACACACAAATACACATTCTAAAAAACACACAAAGTGCAGAGACACTTCTCCCACACATAGGCAAAGCAAAACAGAAACAATCACAAGAAAAAAGAAACAGTAGTTTTGTGACACACGCATACACAAATGCACAGGGCGCACTTTGGCTGTAGCACATTGTGACTGTGGAGTCCCAGGAGAACCTGACTGGAGCCAGAAAGAGGAGGAATGTTCTGAAACTAGGTCACAGTCTGAGAGAAGGGGGGAAAAGTGCCTGTGCATAAATGTGTGTCTGCAAGTCAGGATTTTAGAGTTAACTGTAAATGAGAGGATGAGCGAGCGAGAATGTGTGTGTGTGCGTTACATGGGACAATATGCTGCTAGCATTCTTTTAGGTATAACAGCATCTCAAAGAAGAGCGGAAATATGCTGTTGGTGATAAAGAGATTTAGGCTTTCTTTCAGTTCTTTTATGGAAGCAAATCTCCCGTTCACCAAAAGAGTGAAAAGAGGTCAGGCGGTTTCTTATATACAACAACCTTGTCCTCACTTTGTTACTTGCGTACTTAAAAACACAAGTCATCAAAATTAGATTAACTCTGGTCTATAAATACTGATGGGTTGTTCTTTGACACACACACACACACACAAACACACAAAGACACACACACAGACAACCCACAAAAGCATGGACTCAGACTGCCCCCAACTGGAATCTTAGGGAAATGCAAACAGAGACGTGGAGTGTTTCTCTTGCTTTCAGTCACACGTAGGGAAATAGATATGATGCAGCAACTGTGACCTGCGTTGATGTCAAGGAGCTGGTTCTTCTTGAGTTTCTCCTCCTTCTCCTTCTCAGCCTTTTCCCTGGCCAGCTTGGCCCTCTTGATCTTCTCTTCATTCTCCTTCCTTTTCTGATTCTCCTTTACTGCTTGCTGGTCAGGGAACAAAGAGAGTAGGATATCAGACAATGTAAATATGCAAAATAAGTTTGAGTGTAAAAAGTTGTTTTTTGTAAAAAGTACAAAAGTGAAAATTCAAGACGACAAATGTATGATAGATGTCTGTGTCCAAAACCTAAAAAATAGTTGATGGCAGTTACCCACAGTAACTTGTAAAACAAGTTATCTCCTTTACAGTTGATGTATGAACTGATAATATAATGGAGTCGCTCTCATTCATTATTATGTCAATACAGACAGGTGTGCTGCCGATGTTGCTCTTACTGGTTTGTCATTTGTCTATCATGATCTACTTATTTGTTTTTGACTCCCCTTGTGTGTCTTTGTACTGTATGTGTAAATGTTGATTTGTGTGTGGTCAGTAAAGACTATCAGTTCATTCACATGCTTAAAAACACACCTGGAACATGTTTTTAAAGGTGTTGAGGTCTCCAAAGAATTCCTCCACGGACATTTTTCTCGGGTCAAAGACAAAGTACTCTCCCAGGTCGCTATAATGCTTCTCCATATTCTTATGCAGCATGTCCAGCTTCTCAAACTGCTCATGGGCGGTACCCACAAAACTGTGAAAACATGTTGTTAAGGAACATAGAACATATCTCTGTGTCTGTTAGACATAACAATCATAATTTATGATCACAAGATCGACTGATTGACTAAATAAAGAGGATATAGACATCTTCTCCACAAACTGGTCTTTGTCATTTTGTGGAGGGGGGAAGGTTTCCAGATCTTTTTCTAGGTTCTTGATCTGACGCCCCATCAGCTCAAGGTTCTTCTGAAGTGACTCTGCAGCAACTGCAGAATAAACATTAATGATGCAGGGATTCTACATACATAGCTTATAATCACTGTTGTGGTTAGAGCAGCCTGTATCCATGTGTTGACAGACTGCAATGTGTAACCAGGGGTGGGCATGAATGATAATATGTAGGGATGGAGATTTATAGACAACAGTCAATTAGATGTCCCATGTACCTCTGCTGGCCTTTTCCACATGGATCAGCTCATCTGCAAAGCTCATGACCTCAGGATATTGCTCCTGGCACACATCAGCTAGGAAATGGAGCAGCGTCTGCTTCAGATCAGCTGATTTGGTGTCACGCAGCTGATTGGGAGAAGGGTTGATTTAAAAATGAGACACTGAAAACGCCATCAATTGAAAGTGTAATGTATGGATGTGCTGTCATTGCACCTTTCTGTCTAAAGATATGTGTAAATGGCTGTGCAAGTAAGATTAAGGTTTTCCACTTGTGCACTCACGTCGATGTTGCCTATTTGATATTATAAAAGACAGATGCAGAACAACAGTAATGTACCAAGGAAGGAGTTAAAGGGCCATCTACACATGTTTATATCTGTGTTATATATACACACTAGATGCGTAAAGCTAGTATTGAAAAGGTATAAGAAACAATCATTGCATGGTATTGTCTATATACATGTGGTGTTATGTCACTCAACTGTATAAAACAGATTAATATGACACTGGAACGGATTCTACCTTTGTTTATGTTGAGTAAGGGTCTAAATTGTAATTTGATTGGACCCAGTTTTATGTAATTTACTATACGTCAGCATTTCCACACAAAAGGTAACAGTTTCCAGTCCATTCATTCAGTTTATATTGTATTCCGTGTCGTATACTGTGTCTACACCTCATTTTACCTTGCACAGGTATGATATGGAGAAGCCGAATGCCTTTCCATTGCGGGAGCCAGCATTCATATAGTTCCCGACAAGGAGGGTGATCTCTAGTAGCTTGGTGAAGGTCTGGCTTTTACTGAGCTCCTCGCAGGCTGCTGTCACAGACACCACATCTGGCTTGATGTTGCCCAGCTGCTCCTCAAACTGCAGCTTGAACAGGGTGGCCTGAAGCCGTGGCATCAGCCGCTTCACACCGGACATCTAGAGAGAGAAAAGAGGGAGCCATTCCTGGTATGTTTGTTGCCACATGTGTGTGTGTGTGACTAGTTATGTGTGAGTAAAGGGGGTTTCCGTCATTTCTCACATCCTTCACAGTCGAACAAAGCAGTCTGTGTTTAACAGCACAAGGATTTTCTGTGTCTAATATATTGACAACAGTATGACTCGATCTCAGTATTTCAAAATGTTCTATGCCTCATTTCCCATAACACTGATTTCCTTGCTATGCGTGTGGTTGATCATGTACAAGTCAGCTGATAATTCAAATAATCCGTTTTGCGTGGTCTTTCCATTTGTGTGTGTAATCGTTCTCACCACTACTCCAAACTGCTCGGACTCTGCCAAGTCATTGTAGTCATCCTTCATCTCTCCCAGGACACTCAGCTGCTCTGCCGCTGGTAGTAGTTTGATCAGACTCTGAGACAATGAGAGCAAAACATACTGTACATGACTATCAGGATCTGGATGTGTCCCAAATTATTCCTTCATCAAGACACAGGTCCATACAAAACAAAAAGACATTGATTGATTGACCTTCAACATAAAATTCCTTGGGTAGGTTATTCCACTGTGAGGGACAATCAGTGCATAGGTTCAGCTAATGAGCCTTGAGGATTCAATGTGTGAGGAATCTTGAAGGTCATGCGTTCTTATGCAACTATGCATGATGCCCATCTTACACTGTCAGTTCTCCCTTGAAAAAAAGATACTGTATCTCAAGGGAGTTCTCATCAGTAGAGGTTAAATAACATAAAATGAGAAATGTCCTAATGAAGGACACATCAACAAGGAAAGGCTGGCTGTCACTGTGTACACTGAGCTCAATACAAACTCTGTCTATTCATTCATACAAACCAACATAGAGAATAATACCCCCCCAAAAAGAAATGACGATAGCCAACACTATATTAGAACATACATGAATGGTTGCACAAACTGGCCTTTATATACTAACACTGGGCCCGATTTGAGCTCTGTACCTGAACCATGGACTCTGTGAGGACCTTCTCATTGACCTCCAGGACGGCGTTCTTGATCTCCTCATAAGGGACACGGAATGATCCCAGGAAAATGGCTGTATGAGCAGACACAGTGATCAACACTTTGTTGTTATCATTCAATGAATGTTTTCACTGAATACTTTCAAAGAGCAATGTCATTGGTGTGGGGGTGTACGGTGTTCAAACAGACGGGTATCTGTGGACTTACAAAGGTTCTGAGAACACTTTGAGTCAAGAATCTTCAGCTCCTTAACCTTCTTCTTCTGTAGCAGCTTCTTTTCGTCTCCACCATCTTGCTCCTTTTTGGCTGGAAAAGTGGATAAAGAAATGGGGAGGGTGGTGGTAACATTCAGAGACGGGTAGAAGAAAGAGAAGACTTTGTTAGAGATCGCATTTCTTGGTGACTATTTTTAATGTGTGAGGACGAGTACAGCTGGATATGAATGGAAATAATGTTGGAAAGAAGCATCGCGGTGAATTCAGTGGGTTCCGTAAAAGAGAGAGAAGTGGATAAGAGGGATGGACAGAGGGCTTATGTGACGCTATGAAAACGGACAGACTTGGCACGGCCTTCACTTTTATCATTCCCTCCCAACTGTATGGTGTCATGGAGGTGTTAGGATTATTGTAACAGTGTCCTTGGGTTATGATGGAACTGCTATGCAAGGGCTGTAACGCGGGGGGAAAGACATCCCTGGTGTGTGTGTGTCTGTGTGTGTGTGTGTGTCTGGTAAATACAGTCGGACATTTGTCAGCTGTAAGGCATTACAAATTGCAATCACCCTACACACACGCATATACAGTACATTACTTTACATTACACACAAACACACACGGCAGAAACGCTTCTCGTTAACTTGATCGGACAAGGTCAGGATTGTGACTGTACGGATGTGTCAGCGTGTGGGGGTTAATGTGCACTGGACGATAATGAGGAGTGAAAGATGAACAAGCACATGGGCCTAACCCCGAGATAGCCCACTGTAACCAGGCACGTCAGACCGGAGGTCAGCAGAGTGCTGGAAGTCACCGTTTTTCACTTGTTTCTGCCAAAATGATCCAACCACTCAAACTCAATGTACCAGCCATATGAAGATGAAGTATAAATACTGTAGTCAATGATTATTCCATCAACAAAAATAAGTGTCATTAACAAAACAAATGCAATTTACTAGGTTAACAAGATAACACGTTTCTTGCATCTCTATTATAAAAAGGGAAATAAAGGGAATTTCAGAGACTGTTCTTCGCTTAAGGTAACTTAAAATGGGCACTTAACATGTTTTGGACATTTTATACACAACCTGAATATTAATTAATAATAAAATGTTGTTTTTACCACAACTATTCCTATTTATCCAGTGTGAAAAAAATACTAAAAGAAACAATGACCTAACTCATTGCCTATCCAATAGTACTTTCTGTATGGCTAATACTTTGATAAGCAATGGATGATCCATACCACCCACATGTTTCCAGTCTTTCCTTAGGTTTTTTCTAATTCTGGATGAGGCCTTCTCCATGTCTTATCTTTGTTAAGACCATAACAGGAAACAAGAATCACTGTCTGGAAAACAGTTAACATGTCCAGTATGAGTATGCAGTCTCTCCTTCTCACCATCTGTCTGAATCACACTGACAAACAATACAAATGAAAAGCAGCCACTGTGCGCTGAGTCCACCTGTTTCCACTTCCCAGAGATGACCTCATGTATTGACATCAGAAGCTAAATTAAGTTTTTCACAAGAGTAGATAAGACTTTGGGCACTGTACACAATGACTGCATGTTGTAGAGACGGACCTACTTGCAGATGCTTAATTACCACTGTTACTGACACGTTAACCATTGTAATGTACTGTACGCGTGGCCCCATAATCTGTCCAAATTCAACTGCAGTTTGCTAGTGAAACGTAGCGTCATTCAAACAACAACCCAGTCAGTATTCTCCACACAGACAACACAAAAACACATGCATCCATCTGTCCATTCTTCCATATGTCCAGTCAAACAGTGCTTTGTCTCTACGTGAGAGGCCAATCAGTGGGACAGTCTGTTAACAAGGCTGGGCCTCTTAATGAGCTCCCCATCTCTCCATTTAGAACATACACTGATACACAAAACAGTCAGTCAGTCAGTCAGTGGACTGTGGCCTCAATAAGTCCTATTGTTTCATTCAGCTTCTGTTGTGTGAACCTCCTCTCAGACTCAACCATCACTTGTATCTAAAGTTTGACTCGGGCAATATGATCTCTTTTCTACCGTTTGGATATCATTTGTGTGATATAATTAGCTGTGTGCATCAAAACTATGCATCAATAATACTATTGTGTGTCCAACACTCCAGCCACAGTCTCTGCTGAGAGCAGGAAGCCACAGCAGGAAGTCAACAATTACACACACAGGGTAAGAACAACTATCAGGACATCTGAGAGGAAACAACATAATATCTTTGCACAAACACATAAACAGAGCAAGTCACAGCTGAAAGGTTACGAAGAGACTCAAAGGAAGTGACAAGCATCTACAAATAAACATATCAGGGACAAAGACACAAACAGGGAGACCTAAACTAATCCACTTCAAGAAAATAGGATCTAAAAAGTCAGAGGATCAAGACATCGAAATATTAGTAAAAAGCTTACACCTCTTAAAACCGTGTGCACACATATACATATGCCGACTTGTACAAAGACACATACTACAGCGCAGATGGAACTAATCACGATGGTGTATAATCAAAAGGACTAGCAATTAGTCTGGGACAAGACTAGTGACGGCATCATGTCACTAGGTCAGTGTGTGCGCCTGTGTGTGTGTGTGTGTGTGTGTGTGTGTGTCTCTCAGAGATGTAGAGCCGGTGAGGAAGCATGTGTGAGTGTGTGTATATCCTTGCCATCATAGCTACAGTGCCAGCTGCACTCCAGCCAATGAAATCAGGCGCAGCTATGTTGACATCATGGCTGATTCATAAAATGGGGTCTGGTGTGCAGATTGTAAAATGGCTGCTCTGTGGTTTCCACATGCCCAGTCTTTATTTCATTTATGATCCAATGGCACCTCTGGTGTTGGCTCTGAAGAACTGCACCATGTTAAACTTAGTCATTGTGGGGGAGGAGAGGAGTCGTCAAAGGCAGAACACATGTGGGGCTCGACAGACACACAGAAAAACATGCACAAGCAAACATACTTGAGGAGTGTCGACATTTTAACATCCATGTTTTATTGTCCATGCCTTTGTATTATACTGTCATACCAAGAAGACCACTTTGTGTGAACAATTTAAAATCACCACACACGCACCCGCACCCCCCCTCTGTGCCAAGCAGCTGTTGGGGAGACGAGGGGGAAGTGTTCCAGGAAAGTGTGTGTGTCTTTCATGACACACATGCAGAAAAGCATGTGTGTCATGAAAGAAAAACTAAATTCTTCCATTTTGACTACTGTTTTTAATTAAGGGGAAAGAGAGAAGGATGGAGGAGAGGAGTTGAAGGAGGGATGCACAGAATCATGAGGAGCCAAGTCATAGAGGTCTCATGTCAATTTATAACTAAGTGTGTGCGTGTCTGTCTGTCTCTATCTGCACAAAGAGGAGTCTGTTTATCAGTCAGCAGGCCTGAGTGTGTCCTTCAACCCCCTCCCTCCCATTCCCTTCCTCTCTCATCCCCTCACTCCTTAAAAGGAGAAAATGCGTGGTGAGAAGGTTATGGGTAGCCAGGCTTTGAGAAAGAAGAAAAAAAAAAAAGGCAAATGGACAGATAGAAACAAAAGGAGAAAGAGAGAGAAACACAAGTAGAACAAATGTATGGTACACTTTCATCCCTTGCCACTCTGAACTGTAGCCTCAACTCCGAGAATAGTTTTAGTCCTCTCCCAGAAAGCATAGTCCCCTCTCTTTTCAATCTTTCAATCTCTTCTCTGGTTTTTCCATGCGGTCTATTCATCCCATCATCACCACTCCCTGCTTTCAGAGCGCTGCAGTTTATTTTTAACCCACTAAAAGCTTTCAGATGATGTGCTCTATTGTATATAAATATGTTTTTTATGTGCCCCCTGGTGGCAAAATAGAAAGAATGCACAGCATTAACTTTATATAACATCAAGTTAACTTTTTTCCATTCAGCATTCCAGGGCTGGTGATTGTCTAAACTGGAACAGAGAAGAGGTTTTTAGTTACAACATCAATATCCCGGGGTCGAGCAGTTCTTTGGAAAAAGTTGCTGAGGTTGCCCAATCGAAAGAACCACAGAGACACAAACACATCTTTTGCCAACTTTAAACATCAACAAAGACCTAACACATTTCAGGGAAACTTAACAAGAACGTGTTTTGTTTTTGAGAAGGTTTACTTGAAGGGGAATGAGACAAAGAAAAAAAGAAAGGGAGGGGGGGATAAAGTTCTTTGTCTGAACCAAACAGAAGGCCACAACTATGGCAGACAGAAGGACAGCTGTAGCCCTGGTCCCTTTAAACTTTAAATGTCCAACATTATGTCACTCTTTATACGAGTGTGTGTGTGTGTTACAATGTAAGCAAGTTTGACAGAAGAATAAGGGGGTTTCCACAGTAACCTCGGTCTGAAAGAGCCCCTTCATCCTGTTTTTCACTGTGAAAGGAAATGAGGAGGAAAAAAAAATTCCTGACTGTGTGTGTGTGCTGTGTGAAAAGAACCAGATGGCAGGGTGGGGCAGCGAGGAGGGGGGGGGGACGGAGGGACTGGGGCAGGATGTGGGAGGGCCAGGATGCAAGGGGAGGGCTTGTGGGAGGGGCTAATACTGTGCTCACTTGCGCACCCCTGGTGCATGAACAGTGTAGCTGCAGGTTAGATTTTCTGCACTGAACAAAGTTGGATATTATTACACTACATTTGGTTTTGAAACATTAAAAAAAGTCATTTAAAGCTAAAAATATCTAAAGAATCTAGAAATTAGTTTTGCTTTACAATCTGCTTATTAGATTTGGCCTGTGGCCTCTAAAACACTTTCAACCAAGACTAAACACCAAAAAAAGTCTCTATCCTCCAACCTATAAAAAAAACAAGTTTGTAAGAATTCATAAAACAAAATGTGCTTATTTAATGGTCTTACATAATGTACAATTACAAGTATAACAACCTGTACATATATTCTATTTGATTAAATTCAAAATTAAATGAAATAGATCTGGGTCCCTTATCAGTGAATTGCAACATGGAATCTTGTATCACTCGTTTAAGTTCCAATGAGTAATGTGTTCTCATATAAATTATAGATATATTTGAGGATCTTAATTGTTAAATTGGTCGTCAATGTATTAAATGGCTTGAAATGTATTTCAGCAGGTCACTGTCATGTTCTGAATTTTGATTAGGTTGTTAACATTTGGATGAAAGAACACACATAGAACACACACTCTATTTTAGCCTTGAACTAAAACAATTGAGATATTAATTCTGCACATTATTAACTCGTATTTTTGTTATGTAGTGTTATGGAGTAGCAAGTCATCTATCATTAAATCTATATGTATTGACTACAGGAGGAACAATGTGTGGGTCCTTCAGTGGGTTTCCTGTTTATGTGTGGAGCTACAGTGCCCTCCACTGGAGAGATTGGTGTACTGCTGCTCAATGGCAAAAGGCTGGCAAACCCATACACCTGGATACTCTTGTTTATTACCTTCACACTCACCATCTGAGTTGTGTGCGAGTGCGTGTGTGAGGAGTGTGTGATAAACAGAGCGAGGACAAAAAGTAAAATAAATAACATACTGACTGCGTATATGTGAAATGGGGGAGACGGAGGTGGAAGGAGTGTGTTGAAGTGGGAGATGGGGCAGATGTTTGGAAACAGTGGGTCTGTGTGTGTGTGTGTGTATGTGTATGTGTATGTGTGTGTGTGTCAGTGTTTTTCTCTCAGGGCCATTCTGACCTCTCTATGCTCTTCTGGCCATGAAGGTCTTTAGCGATGACGCACACTCGGCACGTAACGGCTTCACTGATGACACACACACACAAACACACACAGTATGCTGCCTGCATTGCTGATAAAGTGCATTACAGTCAACATACCGACACAGCACTACCTTGAACTCGAATTCACACTTGCTGAAACCACACAAACAGCCCATAAATCCCCATAGCAAATAACAAGAGGACACACACACACACACACACACACACACACACACACACACACACACACACACACACACACACACACACACACACACACACACACACACACACACACACACACACACACACACACACACACACACACACACACACACACACACACACACACACACACACACACACACACACACACACACACACACACACACACACACACACAAAGAGAGAGAGAGGTGAGCTGCTGGTGTGCTTATTAAATCAGTCCTATATCAGCCAGTCTCCTTGGGACAGCAGAAAAGATTTACTACAGCAATTACACTGGCTAATTACAAGGAGGAGAGAAAGAGGGAGTGAGGGAGAGCTACAGAGTGCAAAGGAGAGAAGGAAATCAAATCAAAAGGAGCGAGAGCAAATAAAGGTGTGAGAACACAGAGAGCAAATAAAGGGGAGAGAGATAGAGAGAAGTTGGTTTAAAGGACAAAGAGGATGTGACCTTGGCCAGCCACAACACCTGAGCCTTGAATAGGGTACATGGAAACAACAACAAAAAAACAAAGGGTTCAATGTTCAAACTTCAAAGTCACAGACCAGCTGTGCGTGCCTGACTGAATAACTGAGTGACTCACTGAGTATGTAAGTAGTTTTTTCTGGGGTACTCTGGTAGTCTATGTGGCGCTTTGGTGTTTGTTATTCACAGTGTGAATGTCCTTGACGCTGCACTGGCCTTCACAGCACAGTGCTCCCTCTACGGGGAGGAGAGTGAATTACATCATTAAGCTGGCTCACTCACCGTTATCAATCAATCCTGATCCTTGTTCCTCGCGCTATGGATGACATGCGGTGACATTTACAGACACTTATATACGTTACTCACGTGTGTGTAGATTGACTGATGAGATTAGTTTTCTTACAGACGGGAAAGTGTTAAGTCTGACAATATCTAATTTTTTTATGTAGCCTTGAAGAGAAGCAATTAAAAACGGCTAATAACGTGATACTTCATCATTTCTATTAAGGAAAGAAGAGTCACAAGCTCTTGCTCATGTACACTACATCGAGTCAGTGCCAGCTGCTTGCCAAATGTACTGACTTGTCGCTGCTTGTCAAGTGTACTGTCCATCCTGACCGCTTCTATGACATATGCACAACCATGCAGAAAGTCTCATTTACATGCGCACAGAGGTGGAAATTAAAACTTAGAAATTGGGTTTCTATCTCAATTAAAAAGTTAGATGAACTGTAACACACATGCACCCCATGAGGCCCATTTTGCCCTGGGCAAAAAGGATTAGGTGCTGCGCTCCCGTCAGCCCTCAAATATTCATTATTACCTTATGGAAAGATAGCAGGCAGAGAGCAAGAAGGAGCTAGAAAAAGGGAGAGTGCGGAAAAGAGCATGAGTAAGTGATAGAGAGGCACTTTATGAATACAAGCAGTTCTGACTTATGCAAAGCAAACTAGATGAAATGAGGACAGAACAAAAATGAAGGTCTACACGGTGTCATGCCATGGAGGACAGTTAAAAGCCCGTTGTAGAACTAGAGCACACACTCATCCTGTTAATCCCACAGTTTCCGTCCTCTCCAACCATCCATCCCTTCACTTGTCTTTATCTCTGCTTCAGTGATGAGGACAAAGGAAAGCACTCACTCATTTGCTCCATCCCTCCCCAGTTCTCCTCCCCCCTCCTTTCTCCATCTCTTGGTGTCTTCAGGCAAGGCTCGTAGGCCTGATTAGCAATTGTGACTTGACCGCATGGTGGAAAGATTGGCACACATGCAAAAACACACAGGAGCATGAACACACACACACACATTTTTGTACATACACACACACACACACACACACGTATGTGTGGCAAAGAGGAGGCCAAGGGCCAGTTTTGCTAGGTCTAATTACCCCTTGAGCAATGCCCAGAGACAATAAGGGGGCTGGGGAGGGAAGTTTGCCTTTTCTAATGTCAGCCATTGCTCGCAGGACATACACACTCTGACTGGAGGCAAAAAGATTGGGCTGTCGTCTGGTGCTTGTCACTAGGGTGTCTTTCAGCCAACATGTTAATATGACCAAGCCAAGGAAGCTAGTGACTAGAGGAGAGGGGGGGGGGGGGGGGGGGGGAAGAGGAAAAAGACATGTGGAGAGCAATGCTGGAAGAGAGATGAAAGGAATGAATAGCAAACTTGGAGAACTTGCAAAGGGAGGCAGTATTGTGAGGTAGAGGCCATGGAGCAAAAAGGATGAGAGAAAATAATTTGGAGTATGACATTGTGATTTGATCAACAAAGTAAGAAGAAACAAGGCATGAAAGCCCTGTTTCAGAGAGTTTGCCTCATTATGATGATTAAAACACTAGATAGCTCCATACACATGCAAACACAAAGCCCCCTGTGAATCAACATGTTGTGTATTTAATTTACAACTTTGAATCATTGGAAAACCGGAGAGTATACCGATCCAGAAATCCAAACTGCTTAAAACATGGCGAGCACTCCTTTGCATTTGTATGTGTGAACTTTTCTCTTTGTTGCAAAGCTTTGGGAAAACTACTGCAGGTGTTTGAAATACATCAATAACGCTGGATCATAGTCAAACTAAGTAGCTGGAGGGGGATGACAACCACGATCTGGCAACCTCCAACTCTGCGTGGGAACCTGGGGAAAGTCTCTCTCATCAAAAGATCCATTGGGGTGCAGCAGGGTTTCCAGTTTGTGAAATCAGTTTTATCCCATCCCCAAAAGAGAAAAAATAAACTAAACTAGAAAAACAGATATTTAAACATAGAGACAGACGTGCAAATCCTTTACACGAACATCTGTCTGCTGGCCTCTCTCAGGAATTGGCTGTATTTGAGGCTAGACAAAAAGACATGCATGCACACAGACACAAACACACACAAGTACACACCTAATCCCACCATGTGCTTATGAGCCATCAAGGGACGTGTTGCCAATCAGACTGCTATGTGAGGTTGGGCGAATGAAAACAATCAAAGAACAACACACAATGTGGCTGAGAGACTGGCACGTGTTTGTGCGAGTGACGAGTGTGTATGTGTGTGCATGTTTGTGAGTTCACAGATTCAAAACACACATAATGCCAACCAGAGACCAGCCTCTGGGCTCACCCAGAGGTACTGTTTGTAGAGATATGTTCTGGTTCTTCTAAAAATGATACATGGTAAGAGTGGACTATTGAGGAAAAGAATAAACTTAGCATGTACTGCTGCTGTACATCTCTTTGGACGAAAGTGTGTGGTAAGGATTATCTTTGCACTGTAAAGCTCATTCCATGTTCAACTTGCAGGCTGACCTGGTTGTGATAGGTTTTTCATTTTATTATTTAAAAAGGTTCTTAATATGAGATTTTGTGCCAGTGACTCTACACGGCTCTCACCGGCGGCTCGCAGTTCATGGCGCTAACAACCGTTACAGTGATGACTGAGCTTAGTGTTTACCAGAGGGTAAATGAAGCAAGGGCACTAAGTGTCTGCGACTATGCGTCTCACGGAACAGCGCTATAAGATAAGATCTCCCTTTATTAGTCCGTTATCGGCTGTAACCGTGGAAGAAGCGCATTGCAGAGCGGTGGACCAGCGCTAGCCAGTGGCGCACTCTCACATGCTCCGAAAGGCACGCTCACGGCCTGGCTATGTCAACTAAGCACAGAAAGTCTCAGACGGATTGCGACTTCAGTCTCTTCATCTTTACATTGCAAATTGTTGTAGATTTCCATTTCAATCCTCTGAATATCAAATAGAGAAAACCTCTGAACAACAAGACAGTAGAGCAGCCACCCTCTCTACAATTTAAGGTTCGACCGTTCAAAATATTGTAACACAATGTCGCATTTTCTTTATTCTACCTGTTGTTCGTGCTGTGGATTTGTTAACTAGCATGCGTGTGTATGTCTAGCGAGCTATTGCTCCGCTCTCTGTCTTGTCTTTTCTCACGGCTCAGTGAGTATGTCAGACTGCATTGGCCCTCTTTCAGAAGCTACTGAGAGGTGGCAGCACCATTAAAATTTAACCCACTATCTCACCACTCACCACACACTGACAAGCGAAGGGGAGAGAATGGCAGAGATAGCCAGGCAGGCATACAAGGATATACAGGCATGTATCTAACCACCGATTTGCACACACAACCGTGCATACACACACACGCACAGACCAAGGAATGTGTGAGATGTGATAGCAAGAGATTGGGAGCGACGGAGCGAAAGATCCTATACAGATGGAAAGTAAAGAATAAGATGGAAGAGATTACCGCTTGAAAACCACACACATCTGATGCATAAACGGCTGTGGAAATGAGTGACATCAATTCAGCATGGGAAATTGAGAATGTGTATGGGCCTTGCGTCCAATCAGTCGACACTATCCCTCTCTCTAAATCCACATTTCCAAACTTTCTATTACTTTCTCCCTCCGTCATAGGCAATCATTTTAGTTTCCCTTCCTCTCCTTTCGAAATCTAATCAGTCTTTCTCTTCAATATTTTTTGACACATTGCTTTTTTCATTTTTCTGTCTTCTCTCCATCTCCAGTTTTTGTACTCCTCTCTCTCTCTCTCTCTCTCTCCTTCTGTGCTTTTCTGCCCCAGTGGAGTGTGGGATCGCAGGCAGTGCTGGGAGGCCTACGGTCGTTTAATTAAGAAGCAAGGCAGAACAAGGCCACAGTTAACAAGGACACACACAGAGTTTGTGTCTGCTTTACTTGTAAGTACCCACGCTAAAGACACAGGACAGACACAGAGACAAATCAGAGGTTGAAGACCTGGGTTGAAATCTACGGGACAAGGACTCAATCAGCAAGTGCAATCAGACACAGGACACACACACAGCTACCATTACACACAGCGACGACACACACGTAATAAGCCCAGAGCTAACGGACAAGAAGAAGGCCATTACATTATTCAGTCTACCTCATCACCACAGACACACAGACACACAGACACACACACACGGCGGGATGGAAGTAGCTATTTTGAGAGTGTGTGCGTCCGTTCTCTGCGAAGGTGACTTTGGGCTGGCTGGAGTGGTAATTGGGTACACATACAAATGCCTTTTTCTTTCTCTTCCCCACGTTCGCTTCAAAGTCTCTCCCCCCCCCTCCCACCATGATCCCTCTCTTTCCCTCGCCGCAGCCCCGAACGTGATTACATTTCCGACATGAGTGAGGGGTGAAGAGAGAGAGAGCACTGAAATGAAGAAAAAGTGAGAGACAGATGATTGACTTAAAAACAGCTCTTACACTGGATGGAAATATTTTTAAAAAAACTAAAACAAATACATTAGCACACACACACTCCATACATTATAATTTACCCCCTGCACACAAAAACACATACCTCTATATAAATATAATTTACAGGGCAGGAGAGCAAGGAAAAGCGTAGAAAATAAATATTCTTTCGGATCTTTTCACACACATAAAATCGAACTAAAAATTGCCTAAAAAAC
Organism: Cyclopterus lumpus; assembly: GCF_009769545.1. NCBI lineage: Eukaryota > Metazoa > Chordata > Actinopteri > Perciformes > Cyclopteridae > Cyclopterus > Cyclopterus lumpus. The sequence continues at coordinate 13,125,270 of NC_046975.1, forward strand.
TGTGGTGGCAAAGTCAGAGTCAGTACAACAATGCCACACACACACACACACTTCTCTCCCTCTCTTTTCCATCTCTTCTTCTGCACTCTGTCGCTCTAATGATAAAATTAGCATTCCTTTCCCTCCTCTGCTGGACAAGAGGTGAGAACCACAGGGACGGAAGAAAGGAGAGGGAAAGAGAAACAAGAAGAAAGATGGGAACAAAAGAAGACATTAAGAGAAAGAGGAAAAAGAGAGAGCGAGATGTGAATACAAAGAAGCGAACAGAGAGCAGCGTGTGACAGGCAGAGAAAGACGAGGGGTAGTAACACAAAGACAGAAAGATTAAATGAGAGAGCAAGAGAGAAAAAGACAAATACAGTGAGCAGACAGGATGCAGAAAACGAGGGGGGGAAATATACCCTCAAGGGATTCTCATCACCATGACAACACTCTCCTGTCTCCTTTGCTGTCTAGTTTCATGATGTCCTGCTACTTTCGTGGACCTCAGCACAGACAAAATATCCACTCACTATCGCTGTCAGATAATCAACCTGTGGTTAAATAATCTACGATAATAAGATCAAACATACTTTACTTAAATATAAACTAGGTGTGTATGAAGGAACAACATCAACAGCTGGACAATCATGGTTGTGCACACTTTGTTTACTGCGCACGTCTGCTGCACGTCCGTGCACGTGGGAGGGTGCATAAACCTGCATGTGTGCATGTTTCTACAGGGACAGGGTAGAGGGCCCACAGAGTATAATTAAAAGCCAGAGACACAGAGTCCTTGGGAGTGACTGCAGCAAGAACTTTATGGGGAGAGGGGAAAAAAAGAGGGAGGGCAAAACAGAAAAAAAGAAAAGGAAAACTGACCTTTAAAAACACAGTGAGACGGAGAGAGGTGTATTAGAAGATGGGATAGCGGGAGATGGACTGAATAAGATTATGCCAAATTGAATGCGGCAAAGAAAGACAGGAAAAAGTGAGAGAATGAGCGGTAAAGGAAACATTATTGGACTGAGTTGTTTTTCAAGGAGGGCCAGAGGAAGAAAAGAGAAGACAAGAGAGGGAGAGGGACCGAGACGGCGTGAAAGCGAGGGAACAAGAGAATCCTAATCAGAAACCTGAAGAACAAAATAATAAGGCTGCCTGACAGCAAATGTCAGCTCGGGGAGGGTAGCAGATGGGAGGGAGAGAGGGAGAGAGAGAGAAAGAGCAAGACAGAGGGATGGGGGGGGGGGAACATTCAGGAGCAGACAGGTGGGGTTGTAGTGATGGAGACACTTCTCCATCATTGCTCCCTCCAGGAGGAAGGAATACAATCTTTCTGATGCTAAGAAGCAACCAGGAAAGATATTCCCCATCTCCCACTGGAGGGAAACAGAGCCGCCAGGTCAGGCGGGTGAACCCTCATATGATGGTATATATGTATGTGTGTGTGTGTGTGTGTGTGTGTGTGTGTGTGTGTGTGTGTGTGTGTGTGTGTGTGTGTGTGTGTGTGTGTGTGCGCGCGTGTGTGTGCGTGCACCAACACATTCACTGCCTGGCTGGGAAGTGTCGCCCTTGAGCCAACCTTGACTGCCGTTTTACTCGAGCTCAGCTTTGCTGTAATTCCCAAATCAAAAGCCATATTTTTCTCTTTTCCACGTTACTCGATTAGGACTTGATGGTGAGACGGGATCCTGACCGTCTTCCACAATGCTCTAGTAGCTTTCCTCCTTCATCAGTCCTTTTCTCAAAGAGATGCAGAGCAAATCCATTGATGTATCAAATATCTCCAAATCAAACAGTTTGATAAATCTGACCAAAAAAAATAAACACTAATTACAGATTTCAGTTAATGCCAGTGCCAGTGCCAGTACACACACACACACACACACACACACACACACACACACACACACACACACACACACACACACACACACACACACACACACACACACACACACACACACACACACACACACACACACACACACACACACACACACACACACACACACACACACACACACACACACACACACACACACACACACACACACACACACACACACACACACACACACACACGTAAAGGTTATTAATATATTGAATAATTTTAAATAAGTTTAAAGAACCAGGATATTAACCAAGCATTAAAACAAAATAAAACTGAAATATAATATGTTTCATCTAGAATTCTATAAATATTATTCAAGTATTGAACTTTGGCCAGTCTTTAACATTTAACACTGTGTCAAAAGGTCAGGCAAAGGTCAGCTGTGAATTAGATAACATATGCATCCTGTTAGGGTGAGCTTGAGCAATGTGAATCTTAAAAGGATATCAAACTTTAATGAGTAAAACAGTTCTCCTAAGTTGACCAAAAGGTCAATGGAGTAGATCCAGTGTTATTCAAAAGAAAAAAACCACAGACTCCACTACAGTGGAACCAATACAGATGTTGCACATGATGAAGTTTAGCAAAGCAGTCTCATCGGTCAAATATGTGTTGTATGTCGTTAAAGCAGCAAGTTCCCGTAAAGCAGAACTGTCAAAGTATTATCAATTTCTCGTGGCAACTTCTTTTATAGATAGGTCATTTTTAGATTGGTAGATAGCAGCTATTAAGGTTATAGACAGGTGCAAATTAGCAACAGGTGGCAGGTAAACTTCAGCATATTCAATCAGCAGGATTCATAGCTGTGAAGCAGCTTGTCCTGTCAGACTATGAAGTTAATATATTTTACTGGCTGTCAGTCATCATTAGCAATGATTTAGCGGTAATGTGTCACCATCAGGGAGAACATATGTAGTTGTCGCAAATAAACTTTTGAATGTCACGACATTTTCACTTTGAAGTCACGTTTAATTATACAACTGGCTTATACTGGCTTGATTATGACCTTTTTACTTGTTATCTTCTGTAGTGTTTACCGTTTTGGAATTGAAAACCCTGAAAGCTGGCCCCATCAGATTGTCTTCGTAATACACAATGTATTACAGTGGACCAAATAAACACAATAAAGTATGATTATTTCATGTTAGATGCTGTTGCTACAAATAAATAAACAGTTTGGAGCATTTCACATGTTGCACAGAGAACTGTAAATATGAGGAATACCAATATATCTAAACCAAATATAATAACTGTACAGTAGAGGTTCACCTCTGGATTATATTTGAAGTATTACATGCGTGTGGGTATTGCAAATTTCAACTAAGGGTGGTAATCTAGACAATTATCTAAACTTCCCCCGGGATAATAGCAGGCATTCATCCCTGAGCCATGTCTACTGTATAAGAAGGTCAAAAGAGATAGAGGTTATCAACTACTTAAAAAGCTGTCCCTGCTATTCCCCATAAACCACGGTTTCACCATCACACCTAAACCGTCCTCCTCAGTAAGGACATCTTCCCAATCACTTGTTCTCCTCTTCCCTCCCTCCCCTCATTTCTCTCTGGCTACACTCCGTGAGTAATGGCGAGAGCAAAGGATAGTGGCAGAGAGCTATAAAAGTGTAATTTGCTCCATTTTCCTTGGGAAACCAAATTCACTTTCTGTCCTGTGTTACAATCTGTTAACATTCAGATGGCCGGCATTGCAGACAGTGCATTACCCGCCTACACTCGCCACTAATGACCCTCACGCAGAGTACATACATACTCACGAGTATGGAGAGCAAGGACACACAAGCTATGAGTTTATAATAAGTGCAATGTGTATACTTGCATGTGCACACGGCAACGCACAAAAGACTCAGATTCTGGTTGTAACGGACTGAGAAAGGGCAAAAGGGGGAGGGAAAAGAGAAAGAGAGGGAATATAGAGAGAAGAGGTAGATGGGATGAAACTGTGTGGAGAAGCCAAGTATGTTTCACTGAATTAAATAACTTGCTCAAGCTCACTTTTTGCTCCTGGGGGAAACCCAGAGATATCTCTGCTGTCCCACAAGCCTTTCTCCTCCTCTAATCTGTCTGTCAGTCTGTCCTCTAATGCTCCAAAAGTCTTGTTCACATGTTCATTCTCCAGCTTTTCCTTCCCCCCTTTCTACTCCTCAGAGTAAATCTCCCAAACTCTCATTTTCTAACTCCATCTCTTTGTCTCGTTGTTCACTTCTTACATGCCTGTCTCTCCTTCACTCACTGATTCGCCAATACGCTCTCGCACTCTCATCTCATCACCCTTACAGCAGTCCTTTCTCTCTTTCTCTATCTCTCTCCTCCATTTCCACCACTCCTCTCTCAGGGAGCTAATAGCCTCCTCCTTTGTTCTTGGAGAACAGCGGGGAACAATGGCAGAGTGGGGCTTGTCGTTGTGGCAACAGGCATGAGACAAGAGAGAGAGGGAGGGAGACAAAGAAGAAAGGCAGAGAGAGAAAGAGCAAGCACAGAGGGGATGCTGGTTGTTAGCCGGGCGGCAGGGAAGCGAGCCCCGGCTAATTACACTCGTTTCCATGCACACCGCAATTAAACCCTGATGCACACACATACGCCGCCCGCGCTCAGAATATCCATCGCCAGCCACACATACATACTCGCTCGGCAACATCAGAGAGAAAGAGTGAGCAAGAGAGGAGGTGGCAGGGAGGCAGAAAGAGGGAGCCTGGAAAGGAAAAGAAAAGACAAGACAAGAAAAGACTGAGGCTATTTTGAATTAATGCTGAGGTTCTCCCAAGTAGCACAGTAAAAGTTCATTTAACTTCTCGTCCAAACACAATCAGCTAGAATACTGTAAGTTAACATTAAGGTACGAAGTGGGGCAGTGACCTCTTAACAACCCCCATTCTCTTCCTTCAATTCCGTCTGTCTCTCAGTCAAATCCAACTAACCAACGGTTGCAGTATTGTCACCGGCTGGCCTCAGTTTCCATACTCGTATATCAATTCTCCCCGTCTCTCTTATCAGTTGTATTCTTCCCACTTGGCATCTACCATCAGTTAATCAGGCTCCATCTCTTCACAAGATGATCTCCCTCTCTCCAGAGATGAAGAGCTTTAACTTCACACAAATTAACACAACCGGAATAGTGGAGGGATTGAAGTAGAGGTTGGTACAAATGGCAGAGAGACGGAGTGAGAGAGACTTGCATCCAGGTCACACCACCCTGTAGGGTAGAACGTATCCACTGCCTCATAAACACCCAGCTTCCTTCATCCATCTTTTCATGCCGGAACACTCTTTTCCATTAACACGTCTCAGAGAAACATGTGTTCCACGCTGTCTGCATGTCAATTCCATTATTCATGCAGTTTAATGCTCACCCAAAGTGTGTGCACATGTGAGCGTTAGTGCTGGACATTAAAGAGCAGGAACGTGTCAGCACATGTCTGAAGACCAGCTGATGTATTGGTCACATTGAGCTTTTCAGTGTTAATGGCGTGTGTGCGTGGTACACACATACCAATATGCACACACACGAAAAGCACAACTTCACAGCTGCATGCACACACGCGTGGTGCCAATGAGGCAGATGAGGAGTGAAAGGAGTCACATTAAAAACAGGCAAACTTGTCCTGTTTCGCTTTCATAGCCCGAGTCCATTTTCATAATGCATTAAAACCACCGCTGAGAAGAGAGGGAGACATGGAAAGGAGAGGAGAGAGATGAGGAGGGGGGTAGAGAGGGATGGAGACACAGAGAGAAAGAAATGGAAAAGAGGAGAGAGGGGACAAGAAACATTCTCAAAGTAATCTAAAGCTGGTGGATGCATGTGGGTGCGAGGAAACAAGATAAGGATGAAGGGAGTGGAGGAGTAAGAACAGAGAGCTCGTCTCAGAGGCAAGATATGGGAATAGAAAGTGTCTGATAGAGGCAGACAGATTAGGGAGGTGGATGAAAGAAGATGGGATACACTGATAAAACAAGTAAGGATGACGGCGAGAGATGGGGAAGATGATTTACTCAAACTTTCATTGTGTGTATTATGAATGCATGAAGGTTTCTTTGGGTGTGCATGTGTTTCTAGAACCTTATGATGAGTGTGCGTGCGTGTGTGTGTGTGAGTGTGTGTATGTATGGTACAGTGGCAAGGGGCAGAAGGTTCTCTGTTTCAGCACCAGCAGGCTGATGAGAGTTTGGGGCCAAACAGCCTGGAGGCAGAGCTGGCCTCGTTACTTTCTCTCTTTTTTTCTCTTTCACACAAACAAACACTCAATCGGAAATTTAACACAGCTACGGCCACTGTAACAAGCCGAGCATTTTGAACATCAAACCTCAGATCATAACGATTAACACATGAAAACACAATGTTTACAATGAATATCCACTTGTTTAACTGTTAACTGCACTTTGAGTTTACATTTTTTAGTCTGTCAAAGCTCCATTGCAAGAAATTCTCGACATTAATATTGAACCATGTGAAACCTATAATGTAAAAGATGTTCCAGCACTGGCTAAACAGCATGTACCGTTTGGATAATCTAAAAGTAGCCAACCTAAATGTCTAGTTGAATATGCGCAAATATATATAATAATAATAATAATACATACATATATAATACACGTACATCATTGGGACGTTGAACATTATTGAAGTTTGCTCAGCTGCATGTGAAGGTCAATACTAGAGGAATACTCTTTAATTTGCCATGTAAACAGCTTAGTTTTAGTATAAACTGCATATTTTGTGCATGTTGTTTAGTTATGGTGCACAGGGTTGTAAAGTGAAGTAAATGTGTGGCTGGACAAAGTAAAACATCTGACAAACTGAAAATAAAATATATTTACTTTTAGAGTGAGTGCTCTTTAAACTTGCTTTAGGTACATAATCCATCACAGCTAATTCTATGCCTGCTTTTTCCCCCTTTCACAAAGTTACGTTATTGTCATCAGTGAAGCAGCCGTGAGACAGCAAGTGCAATGTGTTTCTGACCTGGAGAGAAACTATTGAACTCACATGTACTCAAACAACCCTTACATTATGCTCATCCTATTTGGATTTTATGACAACCTACGACATGAATATATTGCTGTGGAGCAGCCAACTCTCAAACCATCAACTTAAAAAAAAAGTTCAAGAAATGTACTTAAAATCTTTACAAGCTGATTCATATGCCATGCTGAAATAAGCAGAAACAAATGGATGCCTCGAGGGTAAGAAAAAAGCAATCAAAAAATTTTAAAAAAAACATTGGAAATAGATGGTGGCAATTTATTGTACATGGTTTGCAGTGGGCTAAAACATACCGGGCACCCAGTAGGATATATTAAATGTCTAATAACAATCAATCTACAAAGAATGACAAGAGCAAGTGATTTCTTCTTATCGATTGGTAAGTGAAGAGTTAAGGAACAAGTCGAATAGAGGCTGAGGCATCCAAAAGCCTATCTCCTCCAAGTCAATGGCGTGAAGGCTATCTCACACACACCTGACAGAGACAGAATGCAGCAAATAGTGCCGGAGGGAACAAGAGAGACGGAGGCCGGCAGACAGTGAGAAGGAAAGGGGAAGGAGGGAGCCGAAGAGAGCTAAAGAAAGGAGAGAGAGTATAAAGCAGAGGCATGGAAAGCGGGATGGGTGGATAATGGTAAACACAGTGGTCAGAGGATGAGTATTGCTTGCTTTGAGTTGAACAATTGTTGCTGATAATGAGAAAAACTGTCAGAAGAAGAATTGGATAAGCAGCATGCTGTATGTGGGTGTTAAGAGAACTGACGCCGGATAGAGGCCCAGTGTCATGAAACACTAAGAGCTCCAGCAGCCACACGCTAAAACTTTAATCAGGCATTAATAAAAACAATATCATTACTGTCTGCCTGAGGAAGTACCAACGCGCGCACACACACACACACACACACACACACACTGAATCTGGCAGGCAGGCAAAGGCACAAAATTGCAGTCCAGGAAACATGCAGACATAAACAACCTCATCACTCAGTGTTTTTCCTGTTCTCACTCTGTCTCCATTCCCCTCCTATTCATCCTCCCGCTTTTTTATTGCATTTTTATTGCCCTCCATATTTCAATCCATCTTTACAATCATTGTGAAAATAAAGCACAAACAGTGTCTGGGCATAGAAGAGCACACGCATACACAAATGAGCATCGAGATGGGTGGAGAAGCGAAAAAGCATGGAGAATAAAAGCACCGTCTCAAGGACAAAGGTAAGCCACTCAACTCTCGTCTGAAAGCATGGCTGCTTCATACAGAAAAGGGGGCTGAGACTTGAGTCAAGCAATTGTAAGTAGCACAGCTCCCCAGTCGCACTATTCATAAACCGAAATAAAGACAAACTATGAAAAATGAGGAGCTAGACACAAAATGGACATTCGGAGAGACACACCTGAATGCTGTAGCCTTCTTGAAAGAGTAGCAGAGCTATAGAAATCTATCTCTCAGTCTTTTTCTCTGACAAAGCCTGGAAGGATGAAAGCACTGAATGAAAACCTACACAGGACCTTAAGGGACGGGATAATGGTGGCACAGAAAGCAGAAGCAGAAAACAAGGCCGTGAAGAAGACAACGTCATTTCATGGATGTTCCTAGAAGATGGGACGGAAGTTGAAGAGTAGAAGATGGTAATAAGGAAAAGAGGATAATAAGTAAGGCAGTAAGAGAAGAAGGGAGAGGGTAGAAAGTGGAGAGAAAAAAGAACTGAAGAAGAAAGTAAGTCAGAAAAATACTTTACTTTTCTTTCTTAGTTCTGAATGATCCCTGCCCTATATACTCAAACAGCGTGAGATATGTGAATGTGCACGGGCGTGCACGCATGTGAACGGATCACGCACCGATAACATTACACTCCTTAATTCCTAATTAATCCTTCTAAACTGGATTATGGCGCAGAGCATGACAAGCCCAGGATTCCACCCTTCACCCTGATGTATGCGTGTGTGCATAATGTCACTGTATTCGTTTTTCAGTTTAAGTTCTCATAAGGCCAGCTTGTCCTCAGTTACATGATGTTGGGAAATGAAGCCGACAGTGTCTGTGGTCCCCGATGACATAAACACACAAAGTCATTCACTTAGTCTCTCACACACACACACACACACACACACACACACACACACACACACACACACACACACACACACACGCAAAGGAGTCCCTAGACTATAGGTCTTGAAACGCTTATGAATTATTGTGGTGAGTGGCAAGAACTCGTGGCATAACTTTACACATTTTAAGGGAGGACTCAAGGGGGATATGTGCTTACTCACATAACAGACACAGGTCCCCTGACACGCACACTTGTCCTCTTTTGAGAGCTGCCACACAAACTGTCCCATGTGTTGGATTCTGCATTACTATGCAGTCTGAAATAAAACCAGAGGGCTTTACAGATGCCAATACTAATGATCTCTCTCTCTCTCTCTCTCTCTCTCTGGATGTTGGAACAACAATATTACCAAAGCACCAAGACATAACACAAAAAAATATACAATGAATATGGATAATAATAAGACAAGAGAAATAACTACAGTTAAAGAAAGCACAGTTGTGTTTCTTGGGACACAATAAAGGATTAATTTGTGTGTTGGTCACTCACTGTCCCTCAGGTTGGCATGATAGGACATATGGTGCAACAAGGTGGGCTGTTCTTAGTTGAGAAGATTCTCCCAGTTCTCTGAAACCAGATACCCGAGAGCAGAGCCGGTCCAAGAACGTTTGTCTGGTTTCAGCACATTTTAGGATGAAGTGCTTCTCTGTCTCAACAGGAGCAGTTAGTCTCAACACCAACTGACTCAGGAGACTCTTTTCTGGGTTCAGCTCTTGGCTTTGGAGGATGTCTTGAGAATTTGATGGTGGGTGATTCCAAAAATGTAGTGCTCGTTTGTGAATTTACATTATCTCTCTCTCTGATGTTCACATGAGCAGAGGATTGACAGCTGTAAAATGCACACAATGAAGCGGCTACTTTTTTCTTCTTCTATTCAAGCAGAAAATCCTTTGCACCCACAGGTAACTACATGTATCTTCATGTTGTCACTGATAAAATGTCATCATGCAAAAAAAAAATAAAATTTCAAAACAGTAGAACATGAGAACAGTAGATAAACATAAAAGCCTCCGGAAAGTGCAAGTGGATTTTGGCTAAAAGTCTCAAGGAAAACTAGCTACATTTGGCCCACAGTATGAATTAATAATGTGTAACATATTGCACTGAGTGTACAGCTTTGTGTTCTCTGTGCTCATTAAACCATGCTGGCTGCGGAAACAATTGGAGGGCAGAAAAGGGAAGTAGGGTGGTGGATATATGGAGGGGGGTCACAAAGGGATAGATGGAGTGAGTTGAGGGGGATTAGCATGCTTTCATGCGTTCTACACCTCAGTGGAGCACCATGGGGCTTGTTGAAGCCTCTAAGTGCTATGAAGTATTAAGCAGACAATCTCTAAGGAAACCCGGTGGTATGTGCATGGTGTGTGCCGACTGACCACTAACTGTGTACAGTTAAGTACTAAGCCCTAAATAACCTATTTGGAGAACAGAAAGAGGAAAGGGAAGTGCAAGGATTCAGTGGAGAGCCAAACATTGTCCAAGGAGCGAGGCATTCAAATGCTCGCTGTGACCTGTTCCACTCCTCTGAGGTAAAGGAGAGAAAAAAGAAAGGGACAGAGGAAAAGAGAAAGGTCTCTGTCCATCTGTTCTCTCACAGGGTGTACACTGTGAACAAAAGGCATGCAGGACGCACATGTTGATCAAGTCACCTATTGTTAAGAGCAGCAGAGTTGTCTCCTGCCGCCAGCAAGGCAGTGCGCCACTAAGACCAAACTGAACACCTTAACTCTCTCTCTGCCCAGCTCGCTCATTTCACCTTTTTCTCACTCACACAGCTAACTTAACTCCGTTTCCACATTTTACCTCACCTCAACATCCATCTCCTCAATCACTCTCGTCGCTTCATGTCTCTCCACCTTTTGATCATTTTTTATTCCTTCATTCCCTCCCTCAGTGCTCTCTTCGGTCGTACACAGATCACTCTTGCCTCCATTCGTCCTTCTCCTAGCCTCATTCATTCTGCACCGCTCTCCTTCACTCTACCCTCAATAACGCCATCCGTCTTCTAATCTACTGAACCAAGATAAGTCTCCATCCATCTGCATCTCTGACAGTAATCTATCCTACTTTTTTTCTATATCATACTTGCAGGTTTTTGAAGTCATAGAAATGCCATTTTAAGGGTATGTAGCATAAACTAAAGACAAATGTAAGAAATAAACAAAAGAAACAGCTGCCGTGACAACCTTTGACACAATTCATACTGATCTATAATATTCAGTCTCAAATCTCAGAAAGCAAATTTATACCTACTACCACACTATACACAAGTTTATACCGCCACTTGATGCTACTTTTTTTTCTTTTGGCAAACAATGCAGTGGCCTTCATGTTTGTTTGCTTCAACTGGCTTCAATCAAGCAGCATACTTGTTATCATCAATCCAGCTCCCAAAAATGTGCACTCTCTCATAGTGGCGGCAAGCTTTTATCTTTCTTGGGTTAGCCAACTACCTCGTGAGCCAACAAACAACACTTTTAGTACTTTCTCCCATAAAAGCAGCAGTACTGCATCAAGTGCTACCCAGTTTTTTTATGGTCTGGAAGAAAGGAAAAGCAGCACGTTTGTAGTTCTATGCAGACAGCTTACAGCTCTGAAAATCAATAAATAACATGGTGTACTTTTAGATTTTCATTAAAAATGAAATTAGTTCAAAAAAGTCTTCAGTGATTTGTTTTCAAGATCTTAATAATGCTTGAATAATGTTTATTTTACTATTAGTGGTATCATTTGCAATGCTGTTTTGGTCTGTTGCTCTTGCTGCTATATTCTTTGAGGCTAGAAACAAAGAAACCAGTGAGAAGGTAAAGCTTGAAAGCCAAAATCAACATGAAACTTTGAAAGCAAAAAACTTTCCAGAACAGACTGAAAAAAACATTCTTGGAGCAATCTTTAGAAGTCTCTGGGGTACCACTGCATTCACCCAAACAGACAGGAGTTGCTGCTGATGCCATGTGCATGCACAACAAGTCCTGAAAGGTTCACTCTGCTCGCTGCGCAGCTACAGTGTAACGCTTCTAGCAGACTTCTAAGTACAATACATGGACAATACATGGAAGACAAAAGACAGACAGTACATGTGCAAAACCTGCGACCCACATTAGTTTTAGGTACCATATATCTGGTGTACTGTAGCTCGTTATAGATGGGATTTAGGAGAATTCTGACTCAAATTTTCAGGCCCAGTCAAGCTCCAAGGCCCATCTGAGATGGTACAACTTCAAAGCCCACTCACTCAGATCAATACTTAAAGTAGTAACTCCATTCACACAATGACAAATTACTCATCTGCTTTCTCCTTCTCTTTCTTTTACTGTTAGTCCCTGAAGCCCTACTATCACCCCGCTTTGCCAGTCTCAGTTTCACCCTGCAGTTAATCTGCTGGGTGGACTGATGAGCGCTTGGGGAACCAACAAGGGGAAGATGAAGGAGAAGAAAGAGGGGAATGAGAGTTAGGGGGAAGGGGATGGTGAGTGAGCGATGGCCATGCATTATTGAGCATACAGAGTAGAGTTTTAGGGGATAAATGTGAAAGCATGTTTGGGGACAACCTTTTCCCTTCTACCTCCACAGCCTTCTCCCTTCCTTCATTTCTTGCCCTCCCTCCAACTTTCCTTCCCCCATGCGGCTCGCCACATCTCTTATTCAGTGGGGAGGTTAAAAATTCAAAGCTGGGAGGAAGGAGGTGCGAGGAGGAAAGAGAGTACCTGAAAATGGTCAAAATGAAGGAATGTCTTTAGGGAGTTTTCTCAAGCGCTAATCTAGAGAGCTCCTTGCTTTGATTAGGGGCAGACGTACACTTTCATGCAGTGCAGCCCACAACATGGTGAAAAATTAAGGTGCCTGCAGGGCGAAGCAGAACCCACGTCTCACAGAACACGACACATGCAGATACTGAGTAATGGAGCAAGGGCTTCAGCACGCACACGTTATTGTGCCTACACATTTTAGTCCACACAAATTACGGTCAGAGAGTGGAGCATAGCCTGGTCCATCAAGCCTTGTAAATACCATTGGTGAATATGCCACTGGGTTACACACACACAAAACAAGTGTGTGCAAAGTTTGGGTGAAATTGATAGTTTTAATATGTGTGATTGTGTGAGAACCCTGAAGACATGGTCGGAGCCATCAGCATAATGGGGACGATTGTCTAATAGCACCCTAATAACTCACTAGCTAGCTAACACGGCATCAGTAGCAGCTCAAGGCTACTGTTAAACAATTCTACTGAGATAGGGGCTTTGGACTTTAAAGGACACTTTCAAATGCCTATGTTGCTGCCATCTATCTTGCCTTTTCTCATTTTACAGCTTTATCTTCAACCCCCACCAGTCTTCCGTCATTTTTTCTGGTTCCATCTGTCATTTATTGTCTCTTTTCATAGGAACCCCTTTATCAGGCAGAGATAAGAGATGAGGAAATCAGGAGAGAGACGAGGAAGAGGAGAAGGGGGATGGGGGTTAATGCTCCTATCTTGTCAACTCCATCTTTGAAGCTGTTGCTCTTTACCGCTCCATTTTTTTAATGTATGCTATCAGTGACATCAAAGTGGGCTAAGCCTCTTGCGTGTGTCACTGCCCTCAGGGATAGGTAGGTAATAAAAAAATAAACAGAAGGAGTTGCTGAGGTGGGGAAGCACAGCCATCCAGAGTCAATCTGTACTTTTAGCGACACTGCACTTTGACTTTCTTTATCGCTCCCCCTTTATCATGATTAACAGGATTTCTAATCATCGATAGACAATATGAAAATTAAAGTATCTCTACCTTCACAAACACTTTGACACCCAGAGATCCAGGTTTGCACAGATGTAAGTCTGCACCCCCCCCCCCCCCCCCCCTCCTCCTCTCACACACGCACACACTCTCACACACGCACACACACACACACACACACACACACAGACAGTGGAAAAATAAGTATGCTGCTGTTACCAAAAGGAGCAAAACAGGAAGGAAGAGTGGGTGGAAGAGTGTAGGTGTGCATTCATATATGCCTTCATCCCCACAACCTTCCATCTCTGTTCATATTTTTTTTTCCCTCTTGGCCTCGGTGATAAGAGACAGACTCACGAACACTGGGGATACTTAGCATCTGTAACAAGCTTTTGAGTTTATCAGCCAATACCTCAATTAAACACACACGCGTGTGCGTGTGCACACACACACACACACACACACACACACCTGTCATATCACTGGGAACATTGAAATGGTAATGGTGTTAGGATGAGACATTGGAACGCTGGCTGGCTGACCGACTGGCTGGTTGGTTGGGAGAGGAGCCGAGTGAAGCAAAGAAAGACTATTCCGTTTAAAAACAGGATAATCTCCAGGAAAGAGAAAAGGCAGCAAGGAGATTATGCACACACAGCGGCAATGCTCCGGTATGAGTACACTTAGCTCATTTGCATGTAAAACAGAGGAGAGAGATATAACGAGGGAGGGATAGAATGAAGAGAATGAGTGGGACAAAAGCATGTATGAGTGTGTGTGTGTGTGTGTGTGCTTACATGTGTATGTTTCTGCATTTGAGAGAGCTGTTGCATTTGGCAATGAGAGCCAATTTGAGCACACACAGATGTGTTTGAACCTGATAAGGCCTGATGAATGAGCGGCGTTTTGCGGCTGTTCCTCAACCATAAAGAGATGGTGAATGAGGGAGCGCTGCTATTGCCGCACTGAGAATACACACCGAGGCTTAGAGAGCGAGCAGAGCCAACCTAATGCAATGCTAGTGTTAAGGGCTTAAGAGGTATAGTTAGGATTTAAACTTAAGCACTGGGTACACATAAACGTGCACACAACACAACCTGAAAACATCAAATCTTTCATTTACAGGTTATACCTGCATATTGAAAAGCTAGTCTATATATGGGCTATAGGTGCCGTTTCCATTCAAGTCTCTCACAGACACCACTGAGCAGAGACCCATAGTTATCCAACCGTCTGGTCATTCGTTGTAGGCAAAAAGGTGTGTGTGTGTGTGTGTTGGAAAAGGGTGAAAATAGGTAAGAGTAGAAATGGCAGCATCCAGAAATGGAATGAATACGAGAATAGGAGGAAGAATACTATGGTATTTCCCCAGCTCTTTCTACAGCATTAGTGACCCTTGCATTAACCTGCTTCTCCCTCTACAGCCCCAGCCTGAACACTGCATGATTTATTAAGGGCTGCTTCTGTGCGCTACACAAGTACACAAGTACACACACACACAATCACACGATCAGGCACAAACACTCTTGTGGCTTAATAAAGTGTGCCCATTCATTATTTAGTCATCTCAGTGCTTTATTAGTACACATTTAAACAGTCTCAGGAGACTGCAGCTCAGAGTCTACATATCCCATAAACTCTTATCTACAACTATCCCTAATTCTACACACACAAATGTACACACAAACTCAAATACAACTCAAATGCTTCTTGGCTGTGACCTAGAGGGGATCCAACAGTGGAAAACAAATATCTTCTGGAAGTGGGCTGTGTGGGGATTATGAAACTGGGATGATGGAGGAGGAGGAGGAGGAGAAGGAGCGAGGCAAGAAAGGAGCCCATAGAAGTAAACAGGAGCGTCTCCCATGTTCTCACCTGTGGTAATTTCCATCGAAAACTTGCAAGTAATTGCACTTAGCTCATCAGGCCTGTCAAATGTGGAGCAGTGACTATCAGGTGTAGAAGTAGAATCAGAAGAGAAACTAGACTGCATTATTTTTCACACAATGTTTTGTTCATGAATTATGCCTTATAGATGACAAAAGGGTAAATCCATTGATTACACAGCTGATATTTTTGTAACAGTCTTGCAATCAGTCTGCTGTAATCTAAAAATTAAAAACAGTGGCAGCAGATATGTGTTTACGTAAATTATTTCATTAGCATGGAAATGTTCATCCGGCTGACAATGACCTTCAGCCAGTGTTCTGTTGGAAAAGTCACCAAGTGTTGTGAACTTTGTTTAGCAGAAGATGACCTAATCAACACTGCACCATATTTCTCACTGCCTCTTTTATTGCTAATATATGACATATCTCATCCCTTTGACTACAACCTGAGAGAGACCCCAGGCAAGCATGACCTAACACACACACACACACACACACACACACATACATTCTTGCAGATTGGTGGCTCATTAAGGTGAAAAGTGAATAGAGTAGACCTAAGAGGAAACTCAGCAACACAAGTACACATACACACCTACAGAGAAGGAAATTGATTTCTTCAGAACATAGGCAGATCAAAAGGCTTATTATAATTGGTTTGTTTATGTGGTTGAGCTCACTCACCCACCCACCCACCCACTCTCTCTCTCTACTCTCGCAGTGTACAGGCACCCTGTACATGCACTGACAAACATGCATTCATCCATAAAGAAATCTGTATTTCATAGAAAGTGAATGTGCTACAGGAAGGTGCTGTTGCATGTGTAGGTGTGTTATGCAGCTATATACAATTGATGACATCCCAAAGTGACTCTTTTAGGTGTGGGGGGGGGGGGATTACAGCCATAGAGACTGACACACAGAAGAGGGAATGGTGTAAAGGCTGGAGAATTGGGATATGAAAAGTATCCTCACATTATGAGGATTAATAATCATATGCTTCTGGCCCTTTTCTCTTCCTTTCTCTCCCAAATCAAATTAATCACCAACGTTCCCCCTAGCACACCCTTTCCCTCTGCTTACTCTTTTTTCACCCATTTCCTCCTCCTGCTCTCTCATTCTTTTGCTAATTGGGCTATCTGAGGTGCCAGCTTCAAAAGGCACCTGCTATCAAACCCAGTCTGAAAAAGTGAGAAAGGGACAGTTGAGGATATCTGCGCATATTAGAAGAACAGTATGAATTCTAGCCTCGTCGCTGTCCTACACATTACAAAACAATGGGTATCAGCATAACAACGATTTGTGTTTGGATTCTGTTCACCCGTTATTATTAATACTGTTACTATTATTTAAAGAAAGAGAAGAAAACAAATACTAAAAACTAGAAAACAGACACAAGCACTTCAAAGTGAGGAATGGAGAACCGGTAGCTTAAGGGAGAATGTGGGGATAAGCTTGCCGTCTGAAACCTTGCATACTATGCTAACCGTTTTACAGCCACACATACTTGCTCATCTAAACAACTTGGCTGTTTAGAATTGCAAAAAGTCATACCGGGTCTCTGATTATAAGCCCTTAAACTCGCAAAGCCCAACAATAGGAATAAATAATAGTCTTTTCCAAGAAGATGGCAGTATACTAAGCTTTCTCCAGTACAAATATTGCAGTGGAATTTGGCTAGTTATGTCAAAATACATTATTGTGAACAGCGAGCTGTATCATCGTCATCAAGCTATACAGATATAGTTAAAGCTGCCCAAACAGCTCCCAGAGGTGGTGCAGTTTGCATCCTCAAAATGCCAAAACCGACTAAATGTATTTACTGCCTGTATAATACATTCTTCTCATTTCCCATGTTGACTGCTTATGTTTTCATGCTAATCGAAGTGATTAAGACAACCAACCCAATGCTACAAAATGTAGCAAACATTTAGAAAAATCTCTATAATATATTAGCTGTAGATGCTTATAGATTATTTACACATGCATACACATACAGAAGGAAACTGATGTATCTGATAACAGCTTGAGTGGTTTATCACACAATCTGCTCGTTGGGGCAAAATCCATCTTAACATTAAAAAGTAAAATGACTAAGTAGGGCGAGAACTAGGGAATAAAATATTGATATTGCGATGATAGTAAAAGGGTTGAATATTAGCGTTTAAAAAAGAATGTACTCTGAGATTTTTGGGTATAGGCAAATAACAGAACAGCAAAAATAGTCAATACATCACTTTACAATGCAGCTTTTTAAAAAAAAAGGAAAAGACAACACTGATGCCATGTTACATCATTACAATATCCAAAATATGATATTGAGTCTCAAGTCACAATATTAATATAATAGATATATTGTCAACCCCTTACTTCAACTAATACAAATCAACGGTTTAAATTAGGTTAGGTTAAAGTCGGACATGCTCAGTAGGTGAAAGGAGAAGGGAGCATCGAGGATAACTGGCCTGAGCTTGAATACTGAACTTCAACAGATTGAAATGCGTAGCTAGAGTGAAAATGGAAATAACTACATCAATAAACAACAAACTATGAAAGCGTGTGTGTGGGGTGTGTGTGTGTGTGTGTGTGTGTGTGTGATTGGCTGATAAACTCAAAAGCTTGTTACAGATGCTATGTGTATGTGCTATGCAATGTGTAATTGTGTTTATGAGCGCCATGTGCAGCCAGAGGGCATGTCTCTCACCATCAGCTCTTTGCTCTTCTACCGAGCCTCAGAGGTCAACACCCCTGACCCTGCCCTGAGAACATTACCCCCCCCACACTTCTTTTTTTCTGTGTGGGTGTGTGCAACACCAGCAGAACAGTTGGGCAGCTGATAGAGAGGAGGAAGAAAGGTCAGGACGGGTCAGCGATGGCTCGATGTGTTGGAATGTGAGGCGCAGGAGGAGGAAGAGGAAAATGGAAGATGAGGAAGAGTGAAGCCGGGCTTCCAGAAATGAGGGATTAGAAGAAAGATCGGAGGTCAGGAGGAATGTATTACTCCTTTAGCTGTGTGTTTAAGCAAGAAAGGGAAGGACAGGAAGTGAAGGGTCAATCTGTGTAACCAGAGCTGGTTGCTTATTGTACATGTATGCATGCACTGACACACAGATCTACACAAACATAGTGAGGATTAAACCTCACATGCACACCAACGAAAAAATAAGATGCTTACACAACAGCTCAATGAAAACCTAATTCTGTTTTGAAGAATGTGTTTTTCAACAAAACTTCAACAGATTTAAGAAACACGGAGGAAACCATCAACAAACACACTGGACCAGGTCTCACACACACACACACACACACACTACAGCCACACCGGCAGAGATACAGACAGGTGTGGGGCTATGAAAAGGCCACGGTGTCTTTATAGTCAGCTCTCAGAAAAGGTTATTAGACATCAACCGGAACGAGCGTCTGTCTCAGCCAATAAAAAGTGGAGCCGTGGGTGCACGAGCCAAGGGGGTGGAGGGTGAAATCAAGGAGTGACAGGCGGACGTTAGGACTTGCCATACAGGTGAATGTAGATGGAACAGCTGCGAACACTGACATTTAACTGACATCAACAGCTAGTATCAGCCATGTGTGCGTGTGCACTTCTGTGTATATGACAGAGCAAGCGTGGGTGTGTATATGTGTACTGAGACTCAATCTGAAGGTCAGATAGAATTATATACAGACCCACACACACTGTCAGTGATTTCCTGGTGTCCTGGTTACGATATGAATATGGAGGAGTTGGAGCAGAAGGCTCAGTGACACTGGGACAAGGTGATAGGAGTGGACAGGTGTGCGTGTGCGAGCGTACGCCTGTGTGTCAGCGCTTTGTGCCAGGACAGCAGGTGGCTAGTCAAAGGACATCAGTGACCTTCTCCTTATCCCTCCCTCTACCCTCCTCTCTTTGTCCATCTTGTCCTCTGTCCCCAAGTCCCAATCCATATCACCCCGGCGCTCTGTCTCTGCACAACAAGTCTTGGGCACGTTGAGAAGATGAATACATACACAAACACAGGTGTGGGTGGTTTATTCATGAACTTGTGTGAGAAGCTGTTTTGACACAGTGTTACTGAATAATGTAAATGTGCAGCGTGTCCTCCAAGTAGAGGAAGGGAAGGTTGAGAAAAACTGGAGAAGATGTGTGAAAAAACAACTAAATGGAAGTGGGGGCATGATATTCTCACCTTTAGTGGCTGATGGAAGCAAGAGGATTGAAATAGACAAGGAATTGGGGAGAGAGGGGAGGGGTGAGACACAAAGAAAGACATTGCTCATTACTGTGAAACACAACATGATGACAGCAGTAGTAAAAACATACAAGCCACACACTCACTCTTTGTCTGTGAGGAGAAGGCCAAAGTGAGTTTGGCAAACAGCTCATTGTTTTCAAATTTTCCCTCTTTTGCCTTGGTCCAGAAACTATTCTCAGAGAGGTCCTCAGGTCCGATCTAAGGGAGAGAAACGGCAGTATGTACAGAGAGAGAAAGAGGGAGATGGGGAGATTAAATGAAGAGAGAGCTGTATTGTATCCGTTAAATAACCATATCATCAAATTGACTCAATTTTCCCAAAATGGTCATCCGTGCACCTGGCAAACAATGAAATGAGCAGATAAAGAAGTCGGCAGAACAAACGAAACAGCCGGGCTGTAAAAGGCAGAGGCAGAAGTATGATAGTAGCGAGGGGTCGAGAAGGGTGAACAAAAGATGGCTGGCACAAAGAGGAAAGAAAGAGAAGGAAACGGGTTGTTATTTTCTCTAATCGTTGCACACCGTCTCTACCACAAAGCATCCAGAAATGCAAAGAAATACAGAGGATTCTGCTTTTTTCTAGCCCCATTCTATCTTCACCCTGTGCTCTCTCTGTATTCCTTCCTTAGTCTTGGGGTTGCTCCCTCTCTCTTTCTCTCTTCTGGTCACAAGTCAAAATTAACTTTGTATGATTTTCCTTCACTTTCGGAGTGCTCTCATTAAAGAAAAAGAGAAAGAGAGAAAGTGAAACACAGAGAGCGAGAGAGAAAGCAGTGGTAGTAAATTTACGGATATCAGTTCTTTCATTAAAAAGGACAAAGCCTCAGGGATGGAGGACGGAAAAGACAGAGTAGGGAAAGGAAATGTGATATGGGGATGAGCTGAAGGAGCAAGAAAGAAAAGCAAGAGAGTACGCAAAAAAGGAGACCAAGCCAGAAAAAAAAGTTAATTTAAATTACAAAAGAATACTGTCCTTTCTAGCAGCAATTTAATTATCTTTCAGTGGCGCTGTTAAAAGAAGAAGGCTTATTAAAAAGCAATTTCTGTGACATCCTCGTCAAACAGTTTCACCAGCCCGAGAGAGAGAGAGAGAGAGAGAGAGAGAGAGAGAGAGAGAGAGAGAGAGAGGAAGCTAAATGCTGATGAAGTCTGCTGAAGCCATTAAACAGTAGCTTTAGGCTAAAGAAAGACAGAGGGCTGTTCTGATGTTTTAACCATCACAGATGAGAGGGTGGAGAAGAACATGAAGCACATAGTCATGAGATACACGTATGCATGAAAGTCACTTTAGGTCAGAATCTCACTATTAAAGCTCCAATGCTCTCACACTGTTGCACACAATACAGAACACCCTGAGCTATTTCAAATTGTACTGTTACATTTAGCACAGTAAAATATATATACTATAATTTACATTAGATTTATGTACAATAAAATCCCTCCCTGTTTTATTAAGAGCGGAAATACAGCATGATATTTTAGCTGACAAGTGCCTCATCAATTCCGGTGGGTTTGAGTCAAAGAATGTAGATCATAAATGGGAATTAGTAAAGCAAATTGCACCTTTATTTTTTTTTTTATCACCAGAGAAGTGATTGAAAACGGAATATATATTGAACCATCTATCTTAGAACCGACCTTGCTCCAGTTGGCTCTCTTCAGCTGGACTTCAGGCTTGTATTCCTTCTTAGGCTGGAGCCCGTAAGGTAGTGAGGGTGTTGCAGGGACACCCCAGCCCCCCATGCCAAATGGTGGAGGTGGAGGCATACCTGGGCCCGGTGGTGGGGGAGGGATACCGGGAAACCCAGGCGGTGGTGGTGGTGGTGGTGGAGGTCCCATCCCAGGCAAGGGTGGAGGGGGTGGCGGTCCTGGCATGCCAGGGAGGGGCGGGGGTGGTGGAGGTCCTGACATGCCTGGTAAAGGAGGTGGGGGAGGTGGAGGAGGAATACCGGCTTGACCCGGTAAAGGAGGAGGGGGTGGAGGAGCAGACATGCCTGCATGACCTGGCATAGGTGGGAGAGGAGGTGGAGGGGGTATACCTGCATTTTGTCCAGGGAGAGGAGGGGCAGGTGGTGGCAGAGGAACAGTAACTGTGACAACTCTCGTCTTGGCCTCTTCCAGATCTTTAGAGAGCTTTTCAATCTGCAGGGAAGTAAGGATACAGTAAATTATAATGAAAATTGATTCAAATACTCCTGGACTACTACTGTAAATCTTCACACCGCATATGGTAACTTATCATATTAGCTTGACTGTATATTGTTTGTTGTTTGGCATTTGTTCCTCGAATTGACGTTCATTTTGTAGAGCTTTGGCAATTTCCAACATTTCCAATGAAAAGCCACGCACACTGAGTGATTAGATTTGAGGAAATAAAAAAGCAGAACAAAAGAAGGAAAAGAGCAACATAGAAATGGATTAAAGCCTGGGCAGGATTGAGCTTTGGGAGAGATGGGGAGAGAATGGAGGACAAGACCCGGAGAGAAAAACATAACAGGGGGGAATTAAGTCCACAGAGGAATTCATAAGAAAACTTTTAAAGAGGACAAACTTCTAAATTAGACGTAAGGGAGAAATCTATTTTTTATTCAACACTGAAATACTAATCTCAGTATTTACATCAGTGAGGAGCCAATTCTTGAGCAAACTGTCCAAGTCATTTAAGTCAGCCTGCTAATGCTGGTCTATTATGAGAGAGGAATGGGATTTGAATGGGAATATACTATACGAGATATGAAACCTTTAAAAATGGATTTACTGTACGTGCTCTTCTTAGGTGTGTAAAGTATAAACGGTGTGCATGTGAAAGAGTGTCTGTATTCTGCGTAACAAATTGTTTGTGTCGTTTCCTCGGATTTTGAAAAAAAGACAGTAACAGACATAAAGGGCCTCTGAGGCAAGCTTTCTTATTGAGGCAGCAGATGAAGAGTTGGGCACAACATCACACAGAGGAACAGTGAGAGATCTCTACATGTGAAGAAATCTTCGATGGGCAGTGCCTCAATCACAGAAAGTGAGCCATCTTAGTATGGAAGCTTGTTTGATGCCTGGATGGTGATGCTGTTGATGCGTTGGACAACTGTGTGCATAAGGGTGTGTTTGGGCTTTTGTGTGTTGGGACTATGACTGTGCTGGCATCAGCCACTTTGGATGAAGCTCATTTTGGAAGCTGTTCTCTCACTGACAGACAGACACACACACACACACACACACACAGGAACATCTTCATGTGGTTATGAGCACACATGCACAGAGGCAGACTGTTCTGGGTCACTTGGTGTGTTTGTGAGTTTGGGTGTCACTGTGAGGCAAAGTCCAGCTGGTGTGGCAGCAGGACACTGACAGCTAAACAATCCTCATCTTTGCCCCCTACTGTATGAGTGTACAAACACGAGCATAAACACACACACACACTTTAGTTGTTGTTTTTGTCAAATTTTCAAGCAGTTGGCTAAATAATTTTAGGCTATGGGGCTTTTGTGTATGTATGTTGGACAACTTTTTGGTGCTTAGACTTCTGCAACATTGTATTTATCTAATCCACAACATATTGTACTTCCTTTTTTTTTCTGTATGTGTTTCTGGGACATTAAGACTGATTAAATGATCTGACTCAAGCTTTATTGATGCTCTCCTAATGTTCTGGTTCATTTAGATTGAGATTGGCATCAAGCAATGATGGAAGTTCTGTATAAAATCAGTTTGATCTGGTCAACTCAGTATGACACTTGTCATAGTTCAACTAAATGTTTATTTCAGTTTATTTTCATGGGGGTTGAGGTATCCATACTCTGTGTATTACCTACTACAGTAGATGGCGGTCGACACACCACCAGTCTGGAGAATTGGATTAGATAGATATTTCTTTTTGGTGGCTAAAATACATTTTGACGCTTCCCCCATCCACAGCATTACATTGCTTTTCTCCCCAAACGAGGGGCGTGCTGTGCTGTGCTGTGCTGTGCTGTGCTGTGCTGTGCTGTGCTGTGCTGTGCTGTGCTGTGCTGTGCTGTGCTGTGCTGTGCTGTGCTGTGCTGTGCTGTGCTGTGCTGTGCTGTGCTGTGCTGTGCTGTGCTGTGCTGTACTGTGCTGTGCTGTGCTGTGCTGTGCTGTGCTGTGCTGTGCTGTGCTGTGCTGTGGATGTGCCTGTGTGTACCTGCTGTTGCAGAGTGGTGAGCTGTTGTTGTAGTCCCTGGCTCTCCTTTTCTCGCTCCAGCTTAGAAGTGGCCAGCTGTTCCTTCTCTTGGCTCAAGTCCTGCAGCTTCTGCTCATAGTCACCCTCCAGTTTCTTCAGCTCCACCTGCAACTCGTGGCGTGCTGTCAACTCGGCATCCAACTAAAACACATGTGAAAGGCCATAGAGGGAGACAGAGTCAGTTACAGTGCCTGTAGTGGGCTAGGTAGACCTTTTGGTGGCTTGACAACTTTTGTGTAACTTTAAGAAGCATTATCTTGAGGGCTGTGAACAATCTTTTCTCAATCTTCGCTCAGGCACTAACAAAAGGTCCCATTGGCAAACAGGACTGCAAAGATACTGGTTATGGATAAAGGCTGGGTAAAACAAAGACTGGATACAGTGTTGTTGCGATACAGAAGGGGCACTATAGGATTATAGTTGTTCGAAGGCGTAATAATTTCGCATCAAATTAATTTAAAAGGATGATTGAAGAACAGTAAAAAAATAAATACTGCCCATAAATATAAAAACTAAAGCTAACAAAAGGTACTCCATTGAATTATGGAGACAAAGTGTGTTTGTATGCACAAGCTTTTAGTCTCCCTCTTGAAACTGCAGCAGTTTCCATATCTCAAAGACCTGTAGAAGCAATTTCCTGCAGTCTAGTGCTTTCAGTTTCATTGTATAATTTACACTGAAAATTACTGTCAATTATTGAGTTAGGATGCTTCAGTGCACTTGTATGAGCTCACTTCTCAATTCCATTTTAAAGCCTTCACATGCATAAAAAACAGAAGAGAAACATTTGTATCCCTAACTTTAATTTGTTCACTTTCATACATTTTCAAGGATTTTCCTTCTAGGACACTTGACAAACAGGATATGAGTCTTCCAACAGATGACTACATGAACACACAGCCACACATGGCTGTTTAATTTGAGGACAGCAGATCCTTTACCCTCACTGCCAGCGTCCTGAAAGCCTCATCTCTAATTCCTGCCAAAAGAGACTGCCTGCAATTACCTCGTCATAGACAACTAGCACTATGGTGTGCATGTGTGGTCAATGGAAATTAATCCAAGTGTGTTCATTTAATGTGTGCTTTTGTGGATGTACATGTGTTCAATTGATATGATTCCATGTGAGTGTGTCCCTGAATGAACACTAGTCTGTACTCCCTTTTTGCAATTATCCTGTCACTGGGACAGAAACATCAGGGCAGCAGCACACCACAATCAAGGCATTTACCCCCCTTGTGTGAGTGTGTGGCTTTGTTGGTTACCATTTGTCTGTCAGACATGTGTATGCTCATTCTCACTCCCTCCCCTTTTCTCATTTGTCATGCCATGTCAGATAAACACTGCTGACAGAGATGATTTACAATCCCTATGCGTCTGTGTGTGAGGGGGTAATGTTAGCTTTTACAATGTATTATTTTCTTTTGTGTCCAAAGGATTGTAATAGCTTGTGTGCTTCTGGGATGAAATGTAAATATGTCTGTAGGTATGGCATGCTGTTGTTATGTGTGTGCATTTCAGATTTCCAATGTGAATGAATGTGTGTATTTCACCTTCTTTTCCATCTCAGCAGCCTTGGCCTCGCTGGTTTCTACCTTAGTCTGGTCCACCATGTTGTCTGTGGACACACAGGAAAGAAGAAAGGAAATCAGAAAAGGCAAAAAGGGTGGTGGGTAAGATAAGGGTTTCAGACAGCGCACATGCACGCATCTTGGTGTGAAGACATCACACCCTTCAGTCTGGCACATACTGTGCACCCACATACCTCCACAAACTGATGCATACAAACAGAGCAAGCATCCTATCCGTCTCCCTATCTTTTTCCTTATCACACTACTCAAACTCAAGATCCGTGAGAAGATTGTGATGGCATCCCATTACAACAGGATGCCATCTGTTGCATGCTGCTTCTACACATCATTACCTTTTAAGCCTACACTACAATACACCTTTGTCAGACTGTGTGGATGTGTGAGAGAGGTGGGAGCACACTTATTTCCCTCTATGCGAAATACATCCCACACCAATATCTATAAAATTGTTAAATTAAAAAAGAAAAGACCGTATAACAGTCTGGAAGTCATCCATTATCTGAGGTTGTGCTTGGCAGAGGACGAGGTGAGAAGGACACAAGCTGACCAACAGGGTACTTTTACTGAATAATTGCAGGGCCTACAGGTGGTTCAGTGCCCTGGGGCTTGCCAAGCATGTGCAGTAAAATAACTAATTAGCATGAAGATGAATGCCACAAAGTCACTAGATCAAAGACAGCTAATCATGATGCCCAGGAGAGGGATCAAACAGATAGATAGCAGAGATAGAAGAGAAGCGAAAATAGAAAATGATATTACATATCGTGAAGAGAAAAGGAGTCTTCAATTGGATTAAAAATATTACTTGTGGAAAAAGAAGTTAAAACTATGCAGGATTACTTATATAGAGATAAGCTAGTAAGAAAGGCAGAGCAAAATGAGAAATCTATTTTGTGAAAGAAGATGTTGCCAGATGAAAGAACTTCACATTAATATGCCAACCCACGTACAATTTCAGAGTGTGCATTTGTGTATGAGTTTACATGGTTATTGGATGTGTAATGGAGATGGGGGGTGGGGGTGGGGGTGTTACTTCTGTCATGGTGGCTAGGCTAAATGGGACAAACTTCGAATAGAGAGCACTAAGGGAGCCAGAATGCAGGGGAAAACTGTGCTGAATTTCAGAGTTCAAAGAAAAACACTAAATAATGCATGCAGGGCAGAATTGGGCTGCTTTCCACCGATAATAACTCTGGCAGCCTTAAAGGAGGCCAGCCAGCCAGTGTGTGTGTGTGTGTGTGTGTGTCAGGACGCATTTAGAAAGCAGTGCAATTAGAGCCTCCTGCGGTGAGCAACGGAGACCTGCCATAAAGGAGTATTGAACTCTTGAGACATGCCCTGCACCTCCATTATGCTCTGGTTTAGTTAGCAGGTGTTTCCTAGTCAACATTTAGTCACTCAAGTGCAGGTGCTCATTTACCAGTATGCACCACCAAATGTCAGCAGTTCATGTGTGTATGAGAGAACGACAGGAAATGACATGGATCAGTAACCATCATAATACTTTCTTGATCTTGCTAGAACAGTCCGTCTTACCGGTAAGCTGGTAGGGATTCTGCGACTTGCTAATGAGCACCAAGATGACAGGCTCATAATTTTCTGAAAAGTCTTCCTCTAAACGAGGGTGCCCATATGCAAGTCAAAACTGTTTTAGCTTGCTGTAATCATTCCTCTTTTTATACAGGCAATTAATAGACCCCCTCTGTCCTCAATTCCCTTATTCCGAGCTGCAGTGGAGGCTGAGTAACACAGGGGGGGACTTTTATACTGAAAAGACTAACTTTGGAAGGTACTTTATTTCATTAACTCAAACTGCTTAAGGCTCACATTAGCTTCAGATAAACATTTTGGAACAAAACAAGTTTGGAAGCGCATCAGAAGCAGATCTTCAAATTGACGCTTTGAAAGAGAGGAATGATCACAGCAAGCAAAAACAGTTTTTATTATCAAATGGGCACCGGACTATTGTTTTTAAGACAGACTTGAACCTATCCTTTAAACAGAGGAGACGCTTGCTGCCACATGTGCCTGGGAACTTTTATTATACTAATACATATAACACCAGAGAGTTGCCATCTAACCAATCTATTGTCATGGAGTATTGTGAAATCTGACTCTGGGATTGCTTGGTTTGAGATTAAGCTTTTTATCCTCTTGATAAAGATACTTTTATACCCCTGACCTATGACTGTGAAACTTGTAGCATAACTTAGCAAACACTAATACACACCCCCTCAGTGGCTCTACCTTGTGGTATTCTGGAGCCACTACACATTGAACCACAGTTACAAATGGTATTATACACAATTCAGGACAAGTGTAACAACACCAACAGCAACACAGCTATTGTGTCAGTGATTGGAATGAGGTTGGCCAAAGTTTCGACCCGCACAGCATTGTGTCACAACATTTGATTTCTTTTTTTGGTCTATATGCATTTTGTGTTGATTTAGTCTTTAATGCCTTGGAAAATAAAATATTTGAAGGGTGTTGGTTGATGAGCAAGAAGGCCCTCGGGGTACACTTGGAGGGGGGAAATGAAATACCTGCTCATATGTGTGTTCTGGTCCAACAACTTACCTATCAAGCTTTCAATGTTGAGACTGAGGTTACGGCACTTGAAGTCCGGGTCCGCTCCATTCCTGTGAAGCACGACCTGAGCAACACACTCGTCTATCAACTTGTAGTACTGAGGCCTGCAGGAAGGAGGGAGCGACAGATTTACAGATAGGTGGATTAGAAGACCGAGAGAAAGAAGTGGCGAGAGAGAGGGGGAAGAGAAGATGAGGAGGGCAACAACGAAGGAGCGTTAATAAGTGGTGCAGAGTAAAAAAGAGAATGAGTCACTCTCTACAATATACTTGCATGTTGTGTCCGCAATGATAATAAATATAGCAAATGCATGTATTGTACAATACCAGTTCAGTCTGCATTAATAAGAAAGTGGGCACATTATGTGAGCAGAGGAAGGGACTGACAAAGAGCAAGTCGGATCATTTGTTCAGACATGTGTGAACACACGGGCTTTATCACTTTGTCTGAAACTGAGATTGGCTGTCTGTGTGAGCATGACAGTTTGAGTTTCTTGTCACTAAGATTGATCGTGTGCAACTGTGTTCTGGAGAGTGTGTTGGTGTATGTCCAGCGTCCCATGTCTGATCAAGCCAGCTTCACAGACACTCAATTTTGGAGGTGTCTTATTCCCTGACCCCATTAGTTGCTGCCAGTCACCAACTCAATACTTTATTTATTCTGTCTCCCTCTCTCCCCTGTCTCTCTTAGTCACTCTGCCTTTGTCTAACACTTATTCCAATCCTTCATTATACTTCAAGGGTGTTTTTTCTCCTGAAACTTGGAATTATCCGTGGAGCGAGAGAGACATCTAGTGTCATTCAGGAAAACTGAGTTAAAAGATAAATCGATTTGCGTTTGCTTGATCCTGAATCTGCCGTTCTTCACAAGCCTGAATTCAATTCTAACATTAGGTATATTAGGAAAAGGGTGGCTTGTAGGCCTACGGCTATATACATTTCGCTTAATCGTCTATCAAATATACAGAAGTCATTGCACTTTTAAACTACATGTATTAAGTTTCATGTAAGTGCACTTGTGTATTCAAATAAATTCATCAGGGCTTCATCTGCACTTGAGATTGAAACACAGTAAGACTAAGAATGTAAAAAGAGCAGAGCAGCAGGTAGTCTTTCATTCATTCCCACACAAAGCTCACCCTTCATTTCCTTGTACGTCCCTCCT
Organism: Cyclopterus lumpus; assembly: GCF_009769545.1. Classification (NCBI taxonomy): domain Eukaryota; kingdom Metazoa; phylum Chordata; class Actinopteri; order Perciformes; family Cyclopteridae; genus Cyclopterus; species Cyclopterus lumpus. The sequence continues at coordinate 13,154,652 of NC_046975.1, forward strand.
CATTCTCTCTACATCTACCTAGCAATTTACCTCAACCCTCAATTTCTTCCTCATTATTGTCCCGCCCTCCACCTCTTTTCTCTCTTCATCGTTGTAATTATCAAGCTGTATTTTCTGCCACTCTATAGCTCTCCTCCCTCCCACACCTGCATCACAGACCACTTATATTGTGTTCCACTGGATCACCTGGATGGAGAAAGCCAGATTGAAAAGAGGGATAGATGGGAGAAAGTGGAAGAAAAAATTAACTCAGCTGGGGCCATTTGTGTGGCCCAACCTACCTTTTCCATCCTCACAATGTATAAATGTATCCTAAACTGTGTTATAAATCACAAATTCCTGCCTGTTTGATACCATCAAGGCAACACCTCACCAACAACACAACTAACATGTGTGCATGCCTACACATGCTGTTGTGCGTTTTGCCCATTTTCTGTGACATTGAATAAGGCAAAGCATTGCTCCTCCCTTTTGTGACGCTGAGTGCGAAAGAAAACATGCGTGTGTATGTGTGCATACACTATGCCATGCAACTCTTGACTTGTTATTATACTAACCCCGGTCTTTTCATTCAATTATTCACTCTTCCTTTCTCCTCTGTTTCCTTAGCTAAACCCCCAAGTGCTTTGGAAGACACAGGGAGATACATTAGCATATTTCTGGTGATAAGAGGTGATGGTGTTCATTTCTATTAAAATGGAATTGGATTTCTTTGCATGTATTAATTTCTCAGCCGTTGGACGGTGCTCCAGAAAACAAAAAGCAAATGGAGGACAGGTCTGAGAGGAGAGAGAGGAGGATGAAGAGTGGGACTCTAAGAAAGGAAGAAACTACATCTCAAGTTTCACTTTGTCTAGTTACTTTGAAGTTATATTTAATGTTTTTTTAAATATATATATATATATATATATATATATATATATATATATATATATATATATATAAATAAATATAAAGCTGCTACATGCAGGTGTTCACTGTGCGCTCAATCATTCATAACATTCGAACAGTTAGCGTTATTCTAGATTTCTTTAATCCGCCAATTAACAATGGTGGATAAGGTAGGTAGGTAGTCTTTTGTCCCAAAACATCAACATATCAGCTCTAATAAGCGAATGTGTGAGCAAGCGCATGTGTGAGAGAGTATTAACATGTATGAGTTTGTATATGTTCATGTGCTACCTGGCCAAATAGTCATTGCGAATTAGCAGCAGGTGCTGCATCAGGGACAGGAAGTGGGTTTCGCCCTTGGAGTCCTTCACAGTGTTGACTAGGATATCGAACACTTCCCTCACATCATTGAAGCAAAAGCAGTTAAGGCTTAACGAACATTAACAATAAGAGAGTTCAACACAAATGATGCAGGACATCTTCAACAATCAGTGACAACTCTGAAAAGTCTCGCACCCACTTTTGCTGCATATATTACTCATACAAGACTTGGAGAAACACAAGTGAACACAAGACAGTTAATTAAAAGTCAAATAGAGACCAAACTTGTAGACCATCTAATAATCTTGGTTGTAAAGGGACAATGTGTTGACATTTCAAAATGTCTTGTGCAACTAACAGAATCCGTTCTATCACACAAATGTTTGAAAAGATCCTCAGTGTTCATTGAGCAGTTTAAACTGTATTGTTACCCATGGGAGACACCTGGTGGTGAGAATTATAACTGCATGTCAAAAGCAGCAATGTGCATTACAGCAGTTGGCGAAACTCCTTTTTTTTGCCATTTTTAAAAAGTATACTGTTAGGCTGACAAAATCCAGTCCATGCTGAATGCCAGTCAAACAGCCAAAAACATTATATGGGTAAAAAAAATAAAACAGCAGCCTTTGCATATTTCCCTGTGAATATGTATCTTTATCAAATCGGGACAAAATAATTTGATATATATAAATTCAGGTTGTATAGGTATATACCATATTTGCATAGAATAAATCCATTAAAGTACTCTTTTCAGGTCGCGTTATCCCACCACAAAGTGGTCAGATGTGCATGTGCTCAAAATGATACTAATGTTAAGTAGAATGAACCAACAAGTCCACATACAACAATATAAATTAACACTTAACAAAAGTAAGTTTGTTTTTGTTGTGTGCCTAATTTAGACGAGCTCCTATCGATATAACAAAGACAAATAATTCGGAGACAAAGTCCACCAATGATTGGATGTTTTGCTGTTTACTGCACAGATGAGTAGTAAATGTCTGTGAGAAGCTAATGGAAAAAGACACACAGGGATACAATGTCCCTAGAGCCTGAAAGATTATGCTCATCAAGTATGAAAATATTCATTTTGAATCTGTCTTGGAAGAAGGTAAGTCTGATAACTGCAAAGAAAGGAGCAATCAGATTTAGAGTATATTGCTCTTTTTTATAATGAAGGGGATACATGCATATAATTATGTATCCTAACTGTGTGAATCACACATTCTTTCATTATACAAAATACTATGAAGGTTGTTCCGTTTGCTCATCAAACTAGCAAAGCAAGACAAAACAACTAGCAAGCAAAGATATGTTGTAACCAGGTATATAGATGTTCAAGGTCAAAAGGTGGACCCTGACCATTTCTACAGAGGGACAATTTTGCCCAGTGGAAGGATATTCCATCTCAATGCGGATGTCATCAAGACGTGCTTTGAGGTCCTCAGAGTCATCTTCAGCCTGCTCATCAAACACTGTGAGTTGCACCTTCAGCTCGTCGTTTTCTATCATCCGCACCTCCTGCAGGGAGAGCGATGGGAAGTAGGCGGTGGGATGAAAAGGCATAGGGGGAAAATAACAGGGAGAGTGTGACAAACATTGAGTTTGGACAGTTGAGAGACATTATACACAGTATATGAGTGTGTTTCAGCAAGACAGAGGCATCATGAGTAAGAAAAACATGAAGAGAAGGAATTTTCAAATGTGTGTTAAGAGTCGCTTTGAGAGAATATAAAAAGGGAATGTTTTCTGTACCGTCAGCTGGTCTCTGAGTCCCAATCTTTGCAGTTCAGAGCGAATATGGATCCTGAAGTCCAACTCTTCTCCCCGGCTTATCAAGGCATTGATTAGCTGCATGCAGCCACCCTGCAAAAAACACATAAGACAGTCAACTTCACAATTTAGAGTAACCAGATAGATGATAACTAGAATACAAATCTCAATATTTGTAAGTAAGTCTTCTACACTGCAGATTGCAGTTGTGGTGGTGATCAAATGCAACTGGGTTGGTATCATTTGTCAACAAAAGCAAACATGGGGATAAATAATTGTTGAAGTATGTCTGCATGTGCACCTTAAGAGTAATATTTTGATTGTTCATGCCAGCAAGGAGCGGCTGGAACCTCTCAATGTCCAGTCTCTCTGCCTCCTCAGTAATGGCCTCCAGAACACGCTCATGACTGCAAAGAACAGAGTTATGATCATATAAAACGATGCTAAACCCCGTTACATCATAATAAAGTTTACCATGGAAAACATGCAAGGAGAATTAAAAAGTACATTTTATTGCCTTATTGACACCTCTTTTATTGGAACCTGACATATGGGTGACGGAGAGTGACAAAATATGATTTTCAATTTGTTATGTCAATGCTAAATTGCTAGTCATTGCATATAGAGCAGTTTAATGCTGTAACTTTATATAACACAGCATATTAAAGACTTGTGCTCCAGACTTTAACTGTTGGTTGTTTGTTGTTCAGGGCCATTCTTTCTGTTCAACATATTCAAAAGCATGGTCTCAACATTTCACTAATGCTTACAGGTTTTCAGGATGCTCCAATATTGAGATGGCAGAAAGCAGCTTGACAGCATCCACCATCATATGAGGCACGCGAGGGTTGATGGCTTTGACCAGCAGAGGAATCCCCTCATGTGACTCCAGCATGGATTTTAGACCGTACTAAAGGGGAGAGAAAGGCGGAGTGAGGAAAAGCCCTTTCAGATTCATTTTCTGCAGAAAGATTATATAGTGTATGCTACATCATTGATACTCAATTACCAGTATGTAATTATTAAATGTGATCAATTTAGATGGGAATTACACTAATTATCTAAGGTTAGACCCTTCACCACACCAAAACAAAGCACTCTTTAAAATTATCAGTGACTGCATTCATTTGAATGAACTGACCAAAGTTGGTCACATTGATTTAATACTGCCCTCTAGAGGAAGTATTATGCAACAACTATGTCCAATCAAGTAAAGACAGGATTAAGTATTTTGGTGCAACTGAAGAAAATGTTCTTACCTTGTTGTTCATAAAGGCTTTTAGACAGCGAATGATCTCATGTTGACATTTCACTCCCATCATTCTAGTTGTTGGATAACAGAGGAGACAGATACAGTAAGAGATTATAAACACATTAAGTAAGATTGCCTATTCTGTAGTTTAACTGTCTTACGGGTACTCGTCTTTGTCTTCCTGTAGTCTTCTCAGCCGGTTCAGCAGCAAGGCGAGCCCCTCGTCTCCAAAGTTCTGCAGCCAACTGCAAGTGACAGGCCATATGATTAGTACACTGTGCTTTGCACATTTTATTGCACTCTATTGCCACTATTTTGGAATATACATTGTTTACAAAGTAGTTTTCCCCTCTTAGATAAAAAACAGCACCATTATCACTAATTATTTGTTTTGTATGGAACTAATTCTGTAGCCTACAAGCTCTTTACCCTCTCTGTTTTAGAGATCACACAAAAGAAGCAATTCATTCAGCTCCTCACACAGGTGATCTCCATTCAATGTACTGTATTAAGTCAGTATTCAATAAAAGCTTATTTAGAAGCAATTGAAGCATATGTGAATAGGTATGCATAACTTATGCACACCAGAATACAGCAGTTTGTTTAGATTTTTCTTTGCAAAATGACTTAAGCTCTGTCAAGTTACATGGTGATCATAAAATATCAGTCAAGTCTCGATTGTTTTGAGATCTGCACTCCACAACAGGATGCACTGTGTGTATCGGCATGTGTGTATATGTGTGTATTACCTGACAGGGTTGTTATTGAGGGAGACTCGCAGAGATTCCAGACAGCTCAGCAGCTGTGTGTCTCGGTTGTCTGACTTTAACTCCTGGATGTACATCATGGCTGATTTGGCGCTTTCCTTCTGGTTTTGACCCTAATCAACAAAAGACCAAATCTGTTTTGCATTGATTTTCTTCATTTACAGGTTATAATGGATGTTCCTGATTGATGTGCAGAATTAAAAAGGGCACTGCGTGGAGGATTTCCTCCTCATTGGGTTATTTCAGTTACATGAACAGCGTTAGCAACCATCTGTGCTTGTTATGGAGATCACACCCATTGCTTATATTTACCTATTACTGGAAGGGTAGCTGACCCTTCAAATAATGGTTGTATATTTAATTTAATCTGCATATGACCAGTGAATAGATGTGTATAATGTCTCCAACAATCCAGTAGTGGCTTGAGTCAGGAAACACCCCAACTTCATAACCAAAGGGGATCCTTAAACACAAACAGGGAAGGAAAGGCCTTTAGCTGCACATGTGTCTGAACAATTAGCATTACATTATGGTGTCACTGTATGATCTGATCACTTTTTTAATGTCGTTCTAAAAATTAAGTGTACAGCACTTTGTGTTTCCAACACTTTGTAACTTTCACAAAGTGGTTGGCACACTGTATTATCAATATATATTTAGGTACTGACAGCTTTAGACGTGTGGAGGTACTGGGAGACCATCTCTCGTTTGATCATAATGTCTTTTTCCCTTAGAGGCTGCTGCTTCTCTCCATTCAGGTTCATATCCACCTGAAGAAAGGTAGGAGGAAGAATGGAAGGAGAACAAGAAAGAAAAGAGATAGTATGAAGGGATAAACAACATATTTTAAGACTAGCAGATAGCATGATGACAAATCTGTAGACTCGAGAAATTAATAACAGAAAATACGGAAACAGAAGTCATATTGTATCACTAAACGTGAGGAACTAAATCAACTTATTTAAACTTTTTGATAAAATACCGAGCAGAATTGGTACTCCATTACTTAAAAACACTTTAAATTATGAATTTCGTCTCAAGAGATGTATGCTTTGTGCTGTAAGGCAGTCCTTTACATTCACATTTAGAGCAAACACAGAAAGAGTTAACTCTTTCACAATTATATATATATATATATGTTTTTTTTTACATTATTCATTAATTCTACATGAAGTGTATTTCATCAGGGAGTGCTTATGCTTGTGTGAGTGGAATATATAAAGTACAAGTTTTAATGGCTGATCAGGGAAGATGATAAAAAAGTGATTCTCCAACAGATTAATCTTTTACACACACAAACTTTTACTGTCTTTCTCACCAGCATCTGTTCAAAGAGTTCCAGCACGTATTCATCAGAATGATCATGCAGTACAGCACTCTGAGCGTTCATCTCATAGCTGGCAGCTGAAGAGTGTCGCTGACCTGGCACATGGCCGGGCTTCTCCTTGTCCTTTTTCATCCTCATGCTGGTGAAACGTTCCAACTGGATTAGCAGACAACATGACACATTTTAGAGGAAAGAGGTCAGAGAAAGATGAAAAACAAAAACTGCCAAGTGTAACCATTACTGTAAGGCCACAAAACAAGATAACAATCCCTAATCAACTCAGTTTGAAGATAGGCCTACTCTCTTATTACCAATGTTAAATAATGTAACAGTAATAAAATACCAAAGGGCTATTTCTCCTTTAGTTTTGGCATATCATTTTTTAACAGTACAAACCTTTCAACAATGTGACAGTGATTAGGGACGTCAAAGGCTTTTCCCAACAAACATTGCTGCACAAAGTTGTTAACATGCAGTCAACACTGGCTGACACAGAACATAAGACTCAATTTTAACAAACAATGTGGGATTTCCTTGCCTCTGGTTTTAATGACTTGTGTGTGTGTGGTTAACTGTTAAAACATGCGTTTATCTTTTACTGACAAATGAAAAAAATTTTGTGTGTATGTACATGTTGGCACATGTTGACATAGTGACCCATCCATAAATATTCATGAATAATAATCTCTCAATATCATGAAGGCATCACAAGTCTATGTCCCAAGCATTTCATGCTGTCAGTGTGCATCTTCTTCAAAACATGCACATCCAACGTGAGTAAAGCCCAGGACAAAACATATTGTGTTATTGTGTGACATGACATTAAATGGATGATGGTGAGTCGTTTTATCAAAGATCACAATGACAGATGGACAAGTTAAGCACACAGGTGGTGGTTGGAAGCATTTACAAACCTACCTCATCAGGAATCAGGCGTTTGAGCTTCTGTAAACGGAATAATGAAGGGATGAAAGGGAGAAAAAAGGAACAGAAGGGGAGGAATAATCAGTGACAAGTGGGAGAGGCAGATGGAGGGAGAAAAAGAGAAAGAATCAATTAGACAGAAATCCTTCATGACAGGAAATGGATCCAGGAAACTGTTTACAGACCTCATGAGTGATTAGCAGCAGGGGGAGGGAAACAGTGTAAATAAATGACTGTTATAATTCAATGCATTTGTCATTTAAATACGTCTCTAGAGAATTAACACGTGCAAATTAGAATCTACGTTGAAGTAATCAAGACACCTGGTAGGTAGTAATTACATGAGAGGCTTAGGAGATCAGCAGTCAAACAGTGAAAGACTGAGAGACATCAATGCATTGTTCAAAAGAGGGGAAAGACGCACTAATACATAGGAAATACACTTGCATGTTTTGGCCACTAGGTGTCAGGCTATGTCCATAAATGTTTCCATAGGAAACCCATTGTTAGCAGCGTCACTTTAAAACCTGTCAAGCACATGCCCTGACGAATTGTCCTTGCAGAGCAATAACAGCCAAATGTCTCTTTTTAGAATAATCGGAACAAATTGTATTATTACAATGTGCTTTCAAGAATCTTATCAAAAGGTGAAGTAGGTATATTCCTAGTATTCAAAGGCAAGCTGTTTTCCTTGTATTCTGAAAGAGGAAAGCAAAAGCTATATAGAACATCCAAGTGCTATACCATATCAACAACCTATAAGACCCAAAACAGCATGTAAACATGTCTTGCAGGGTTCTGAAGGTAAAACGATCACACGCAGTACAGCGTCTCATTTAGGAACAACACACGACCATACTAAATGCATTGCTATGGACTGATGTTTACCTTTTCCAGTCAGCTAAAGCCTACGCAGAGAGGTGCATTTGCCCCTTTTTTTTTGGCTCAGCTTCTAGACTAAATCTACACAAATGTTAGTAGTGGTGGTGTGGGGTAGAAATAGGGAACAGCTTTTTCTTGCTGCTTCATCATCATCTCAGCTAGGCCCTTTTTTTAGACACAATGATAAGTGTTGGGAATAATCTTCTCCGTAAAAAGATTTGCTCTTATTTGAGGTTCATATTACTGGTAAATTGTATGGACCAAGATTGTGAAAACTGCTTTTTAAACAGCATAAAGTGACACCATCTACTCATCAATATATCTGCTGACCACAGTACATCCGTTGTACCTTGACTTTGGCTGTTATTTGTAATTCTAGTGAAATCCATTTTCTTTTCCATTTATCTTTGACCACCCCATGTTGCCATTTTGCTCCAATAGTCAGATGCACAGTTAAAGTAAAACACAAAATAATAAAATTACATTATAGGTCTATTGCAATACATTGTGATATGTTTGCTTTGTCTCTTGTTGACTGCACTGATGTGAATGCATGTCTTGCCTGCCAGGTGTCAGGCTACTCCCAATAATGTCCCTTTAGGAAACACAGCAGAGGCGCTTTCAACTGTACTAAAAAAATCGTCACACATGCCCCAAAAGTTCTACATAAAGCTCATACTGCATCGAAACTCTTTTGTATTACAATTCATATTAGAATAGTAAAGGCTCACATGAAGAAAAAAAAAAGGCAAAGCAGTATCTGACATGTTTCCCATGACCTTACTAAGTCTGGCAGGACAAAAAAAAGGACTTTTGCACTACATAATATTTTACCTAATACTTTTAAATGAAATGCATGATACACAATGCCATAAACACAACACAATATTAAATATTGAAGACCACCTTCACATCCAAATAACTCAGATCAAATTAACAGAGAAATGAAGTGAGCTGCAGTGAGATCAGCTGCTTGCAAGCTTTTGTTCCAATTGTGTTCCATTTTGTTTCATCCTTTGCTCACCGTCTACTTACATGGCATTAAATTAGGGGTACATGAAGTAAATGTGGTTTGTTGTTTCTAGGGGTGTCGCAATATACTGGTAATGACGATAACGTGATAATTATAGAAAAGAAATATGCATATCAAACATATCATGTTATAATACACATACGATAATATTGTGTACATTTTCCAGCGCCTTTTAAATCAAACTTTTGTACAGTCAGTTATGGGCTTTTTTTCTGTGGCAGGAGTAGTTAGAGGAGGAAGAAAGAAAGAGAGAGACACAAAAGGTGCTCCGATTATGAGGAGCGCAGTCAAGAGAAGGATGTTTCCGCTTACACAGCTGTTGTTAAATAACAGTCCCTTATCGTGCACACGAACAGGGGCAGAAAAACTCACAAATGTTGTGGTGCTATTCAGCCCACAGAGCGGAAATATAGAGCTGACAATAGCCACACTGGATTGTGGGTAATCGCACAGGAAACTGAATACGATGTGTCAGGAAGACAGCATAAGAGATGGATGGGGAGGAACATTTGTGAATTCAACTAACTGTAAAGTGTAAAGTTCCACTTTTCAACCCACAAGTACAGTTGAGAATAAGTTTCATTTACAAATCTAACGAAAAAAAGCCCAGACTGTCTGTCTGAGGGGAACCATAAAGGCAACAGAAGAGTTTCAGATATGAGTACCAAGGCCAAACGCCAGTGAGGATCCAAGTACTACTTGCTTATTCATACGGCTGGTGAATATCATTGAATTTAATACAACAATATCAATAATATTTTTCAGATAAACAGCATATCACAATAAGTCAGTGACTGCAAAATAAAGCATACAATCATCTAATTGTTCAGACAGCTGAAGAGAACGCATGTCAGCAGATGCATTGAGCTTGTGACAGCAACATTATGTGTGTGTGTGCGTACCCATAGCTGTCTGTGCATACATATTCGCTAGAGGTCCCGAGAGTGGCGAGAGAGATTATGTAAATTAGAGCAAGATTGAAAACCAGGTAAATTCAGACAGGCATACGAGTGCAGCCCAGACAGTTCTGTCCGATGATCATTTGATTGATGCACACCAGGTTAGGCTGCACAATAGGGAAAAATATGATTTTTTTGACAGATACCGCAGGGCTAGATTTGCTAATTAAGCAAATAACATCCCATCATTATTGTAATAGGTCAATCTTAAATCCTATAGTATCTACATTCCTGAGAAATACTAACACCGCTGTGTCCACAGATATTTTTATATTTAAAAAATCATCATCTCAAGGCTGAGCTGAGGGAGTTTCTGGTGAACCTGCATGGTTTCATCTGATAGACGGAAAGTTGCTCGAAGAACCGTGGAAGACATTACAAATGGCTATGTAGAGATGGCAAATATACTCGCTTATACTCGTTTGCACATGTAGGTCATATAGATGTATCAGTATTACATTGATAACCAATTAAAAACTTTGACCATTTAGGCATATACATAAATGGGATAAACAAACTACAGATAGAACTGAGATCAGCCAGGAGGCTCACCAATTAAAGGTCTGTGAGGCACTAGTGAAATGAGAGCATTCACATTTGCTTATCAAAGTAGGATTACAGCCACTGGATAGTACATGATACTGAAAGTAGACAAGCACTGGGAGAAGGCCTTTGCAATCAACTGCGTTCAAATGAATGGACTGGAAGTCTTAAGTCAAAGTTAAGCTGGATTTACTTTTTTTGTTTCATCACTTATCAGTAATCTTAAGGCAAGAATTTGTGTCACGCCCTGCCTATTAGAGTATCACATTTTAATGGTTTGGATTCTGTCTTGGTCCTGCCTGCAGTTTCACTTGGTCCTAATTTGATTTTACTATGTTTACACAAACATCCATTGTCCAATACTAAAAAAAAGAAAATATGTGTAGCATCCGGGGATTGGCCAGGGACCTTTGTTATGAAAGCAAAATTCAAAAATAAAAGAATCAAATTACAAAATGACTGAAATGCAATAAAAAGGGAAATGTTAATCTATAGCTGCTTTACACAGCTTTATATACAGGGTCCAATAAAGCGTATACTTATTTGACTCCGCCTATCAAACGATTAAAATTATGAAAAAGAAATCCAATAGAAACCCCTTTGGTCTAATGACTTCACAGAGAGAGAAAACAAATGGCCTGTCTGTTAAGATGGATGTGACGTTATTGCACTCATATTTCTATTTGTAATGCTCGGTAGCATGGTATTGGGGTTGTAACATTTCTGGATATTAATAGTATGCCTGATGGACAGAGTTGGGTGGGAGGGGGAGTATAGGTGAAGGTAAGGGGCATGATGATGGTGACAGAGGAGGCCATGAGTGTATTGAGTGTAGCGGTGGGCAAATCTTCCTGTTAATGTTTCGAGGACAGATGGGTGTAATATCTTGATTGTATGAGAACTTCTGACTACCAAACATTAAGAGTTGTGGAGTTACAGAGCAAGTGTGTGTGTCATTGTAATGTTTACAATGTTGCCACGGCTACATGCAGAGTATAATATCACAAAGGGGGAAGCAGCACTAGGGCAGGCACACCCAGATGAGGCTGAAAGGTTTCATATGAATAATGCCTGAGCAGGAAATTACCAACAACCCAACCTCAAGTAATTCACACACACAAAAGTGTTTGGTTAATAGGCGTATTTGGTTAATAAAATTTTTTTTAAACTTCCCTCCCATTTTTAAGATTTGACTTTGCCCTAAAGATAAAGTGAGAGGGACAATGTTTATCTAACGCACATGCTCATTTGAGCATTGTACTAAAAGAGCAGGGTATGATAATGTTGGAGTTGCTTATTTATAGAAATCCTGCCTGTGTACGCAATATTTTAGGAGCACACTGAATTTGACGTCATCCAATACTTTCACATTCAATCTTTTGCTGCATTTGTTAATGCTCCAACTACACGCCTCACTGACCTAGTGACTCAAGGTGCATACAAGTGCACCGATTGTCTTTGTGTGAGGGACAGTGTGATTGTATGTCTGTGCAAGTGGGGCATGTTTGCTGCATGACTGCTCCTCATCCTTGATTTACTGTTGTTAATGGAGACACAAAACCCAACCACCCCACACCCACTTCTACTTAAAACAAGAGGCCACTGTTGCCATGGTTCTTGTTTTGCATCCCTCTCTGTATGTCCCCTAAAACTGACAAAATAAAATATGCATATTTCACAAATGAATAACAGTAATTTACATCAGTCACAAATTGGTTGTTGTGTCAATTAAATAGCATTTTCCCTTTAGAAAAAAAAACAGCAGACGTAACTGGTTCAGACTAATTCTCTGTGGCAGTAGTTCTCTACCGTATACTGTTTTTCCATCGGTGCTATACGACATGCAATATCCATGGTTTGGTTTTGCAATTAAATGCATTTATACTGTGCCCTATAAACAGATTTACGGGGATATGGCAAATGGTCCTGTTCAATTCATTTATTGTTAATAAAATCAATAATTATTAAATAACCCATCAATAAAGAGTTATAATGCCATTCATTTTAGTGCTTTCGGGGAGGAAGCAACCATATGGAAAATGAATACTAATCTTACTTAAAATGTACAGAGTAATACAATGAAATATTTGGTTTATATAAGTACAACCTACTAAGTAGGGACAATAACTAATTCACTGCATTTCAATCACATTCTGCTAAAATTATGAGGGGGGAATATATATAGATATACTGTATAATATATGATATAATAATAAACTTAAAATATGACTTTCAGGTAATACCAATCACCTCTAGAATGAGGGTGTTGGGGCAGACAGCAAAACAAACCTAACAACAACAAAGACAAAACGTCACGCACCAACAACCGTACACGGCAGTGTTTAGGAAATAAAAGCGTGGGGGAGAGTTAACAACACAAATGAAATGCTAAACCTATAATTTGGAGGGTTTTACAAATGGGTTTCACAGAGGAGAGATATTTAAAAAGGAAGCAAATATGAATCAGCACAATTAAAGTATGCCCACAGAAGTAATGCGAGAGAGAGCGAGAGCGAGAGCGAGTTAGAGGGTGTCTAGGGTCACATGGGTCAGGAAAAAACAAAAAGGAGCACTAAAATTATACAGCCAACCCACAACTACCACATACATCCCCATCTCATTGCAATATCAACAGCACAGTTTATGTTAGTTATTTCATCATCACACACACAACAAAGTTTGAAAGAGGTTGTTTTATCCCTTCAACAGAGAGTTGATGCCGGACAAAACAAAACTGCACTGAAATCAGGTGGAGACGAACCTTATTAGGAGTCTCATTTTGATGTTAAGATGTGTTAATTAGTAGGAAGGTGGCACCGTCGTTCACTGCCAATGTTGTCACTTAGCATGATGCCACAACGTCTTTAAACCATCTACACCTTTGTTAACCGTTTTGTTTTAAGACCACACGCTTCAAAGACCTCATTATACTTTGCATTTTGTAACAGACCTTCCCGTCATACTGCTGCTCATAACATGTTACTCCTTGCCGAGATAAGTATGAGCAGTACTGAAATGCTATACTTTATCAGTATCGGTATAGCGGGCAACACTATGGTGATGAGGTGTTAGACCTTCAAAGTAATTTAAATAACAGCTAATGCCTTGAGTTTTAGCGGTGATGAGGCTGCCACACAACACATTGCAGCCCTTCCACCTGCATACATCGTCTGCTCACAAGCAGAGTGGAGCATCCATCAATGCACTTCGCATAAACACGTTTCCATACTGTATACAAATATCCACATTACCATAGGAACTGCCAAGTGTCTCCCACACACACAAATACTCACTACCTCCCTCGTACCCAAACATACTCAGGCCACTGTAACAGCACACAGAGACTTGGCTGATGTGCTTGCATCACTGCTCCTACGGATGGCAACAACAACCTTCTGAATCAACAGAGACAGGTTTTGTTCCTTTTGTTGCTTAGAGGCCCAACAACGACTAGCTCATTACATACTTATAACTTAAGAAAAGAAAAATGCAAGTCATTAGTGCACTCTCCCTTCTTAGCTAAACAGGTTATCTGTCTCACTTATTGTGTCTATTTTGTGTGTACTGCCACAATATGAACTCAGGCAGAGGCAGAACCCCATAAATCGCAGGCTTGTGAGCATGGCTGAATAAGATGTGAGAATACTGTGAATTAATATTATTATATACACAAGGCAGTACCCAAACGCACATACACCTTAGGTAACAAAAAGGGAGGCAATAACTATATGTACCTAAATTACATTAGCTCATATGGCAATATTACTTTTCCATTTGTAACACTAATCTGTTGCTTCATTTGTACGGTGTTTTTTTCTTGGATTTGTCTAGGTAAATGTCTAAACAGGACACAGAGACTCAAAACGGATCTCAATAACCAAATGTTGTTCTGAGTCATTGGAAATGCATTTCATTGTTACATTTCTGTATTTCCAGCAAAGATACTCACAAATTAGTGTTAGTTAGTTTAGTTTTCTACTCTTGTTTTAATATCATTTTGACATTTACCATTGGATGTTGTCAGTAGATTTTAAAGATTTGCATGAGAAACAGCTGAGTTCTGTTGAGAGATAACATCAAATATTGCTAAGCTTTACTTGGGATTTATCCACATGTAACATTATTGCTAATGCCTGTGGTCGGAGACAGTTCCATCTACTCGTTACAGGAATATGGGCACTAAAGCCTCTGCTATACATCAGCTCACAAAGGGATTTTAATGTGAAGTAATGACAGATCTCAGGTTAAATTTAGTTTCCTACACTCCTTGCCAAGACACTGCTGATTGTGCACGTGTTTTCAGCAGTTCAATTTCTTCCACAGCCTTGAATGTCCTAACGTCTTCCTCCATACAGAAATAAACTGCTGTCCTCCAGACACGCAGTTTATTTATTTCTTGCTGTTTACAGTCATGGTGTTGAGATACTCAGAGCAGTCTGAGATTAGTTGTAATCTGTCAGGGGAGAGTCGCAGAGGAGGGTTGACACTGTAATCCTAACAAAGCCCCAATATACAATATAGGTAACACAGTCAAGAGCATTCATATATGTGAGGATCAGTCTAGAGGTCTATCCACATCTCTGTTTACTAGTGGCAGAGATTACTAGTGCATATGAACTGGGAAACTCCCTTCAAAACACTGCCTGTCCCTGACTAGCTCACTGACAGAGAAAGACAAAATGAGTTTACTTTAGGAGTAAAATATCACCATTTAAATTGTGGTAGAGGAGACAACTCAGTGTAACTGAATGTCTTACCACCATCCATCACATTGTGATACATCAGTTGTCCTAACCACTTTAATATTATTAGTAGTATCATTATTATTAGTATTGTTATTAGTACTAAACAAAACTAAAAGACCTTTAGCCAAGCAGTTACATCCTCATATCCTAATCCTAGCGATACTAAACTAGTATCTCTTACTCCGACATGTTCTTACTAGAAATGGCAACATTGTGACCTAACTCATGGGAAAGGACACAATACCATGTGACATCGCGGAAACAAATTGTACCGACACCATAGGAGATCTGCACATGCAATAATGTGTGCCATTTTGTTAAAACCAGCCAACAGCTGAGTCTAAAATACTTGTTTTAGCACAATTGTACAGACATTTTTAAAAACAAGAATATTGTGATGTAATAAATGTATTACAAAGGTATCTGAAATTGGAGAGTGAAAAGGGACGTATCTTTATTGGTGTGAGAATATAGGAACGATTTTTTGATGCCGTGCAAATCTCTCTTGTAAGAGACAATTCAATTGAATCAAAACTTTCAGGGCTTCTCATCCAGATAACTTGCTAGTCATCTCTGTTTAAAGACAGAGGGCAGTATCGCACAGTCAAAGTTATAGACCCTCCCTATCCTTAATCACGAATAAATAATATAGACTTCAATATAGACTCTTCAATCAAATCCCCTTGTTATAGGCAATGAGCATTCAGCTCTCATACAAAAATAACGGTTTCTGAAACATCTGGTAAAACTATAAAGTGATAATGCGCGTTTATGGTGACACTAGATTCTGTGGCAACGGATGTAGCGTGTTTCTACCATCCTGCTTGATTACATGACTTTAGCTTGTTTGTAGAGTATCGCAAAGGTTCTGAAGTGTGCAACAAGCGCAATCTATTTTGTGCTTCACTTTGCCCTTTCCGAGTTGGGTGGAAGCAAACTGCTTCCATGCGCTAGCTTTTAAGCCAGGGGGTGCCGGTCAGATTGTATTCATATTTGTCTGCTCAAACTCAGCCACCCTCATCAAAACTCAGCTAGTATTTAGCCTAGTGCGTATTACGGTTGTTGCGTTCAGGGGCAGCCTTAAGTAACGGACTGCCCGGTGTCCCAGAATTGTTACAGGTAATCATAACGTTGAGAATTGAGTTTTATATTTCCAATTATTTAGTTCTTTTGCATAGAGTTATAATCATTCAAGAGAGAACCACAATGTATCTTAGAATCTTTTCCCCCAAACCCTAATGATGATGTCATACCTGTTAAGTAAAAACTAAAAAGTCCAACAATATGCTGCTTCAGCAGTTGTGTCTTTAATAAGCACCAGAGTAGAAAGCTAATCAGAGATGCTGCAGTTCGAAAGCACAAAGCAAATTATGTTGCAGGCTTCACCATTATAGAATTATTAAATTACATAAAGGGGAATAAAAATAGTGTGTCCAGTCAATTGCGTACAAATCTGTTTATAAAGGAGCGTTTAGACTAGATGATTAGCCTGTAGCTTTCTGGCATTTTTGCCTTTTATTGAACACTTGGCAGTGAAGTGGTATACAGGAAGAGACAAATGGTATGACAACCATAGCTGGCATCGAACTGTCGACATTCCTGTTATGCAGTATGCACTGTAGCCATTCAACTACTAATGCGCCCTGAAACCTGTTTCAATAAAAGAATTTATAAATATTCCCTTGTTCATGTTAATCTAAGTCAAGGATTTTCAGATTTCTTTTGTCATATTACTTCAAAGAATCTGTGGAAGTGGAAGTTCCTCTCAGGGAAGAGGTCACGACACTACAACCTCTTCTATCTGAGATGTATGCCACTACCTAGAAGTGAGCCAATTTTAATATGTAGTAGGGTTGCACAATTAATCGAATTTTAATCACAATCACGATTTGGGCTGCCACAATTAAATGAGCATGATCGTCAGCAATATTGACGTTTAAAATGCTGCTCTGCTACATATCAAATCAAGCGCTTCCTCAACTAACGGAGAACGAGATGGGAGGTGTCATGCACGCGCACCCTGCAGTGGCAGCCTCAAAAGGTTCTGTCTGCAGTCGACTCCGGTATTAGTAGAAGAGGAGCAAGACAACAGAAAAGAGAGCAGACGGTACCGGGTGTCGTGTGAAAGGTCAATCAAATGTCAGGAGCAGAAGGTGAGGAGCTAGTCCCTCGAAAAGGATCATCATCTGTTGTCTGGAAGGTTTTTGGATTTAGGGCAAGTGATGTGAACCAAGAACAAATCATGTGCATAGAGTGCGTTAGAGTTGTGTCTGCACCGCATAGCAACACAACTAACTTGTTCAACCACCTGAAACATCACCACAAACCTCAGTACGACGAATGCATGAAGGCTAAAGCTAACGTTACCTCACTGAATCTCTGTCCATGTCCAACAACAACCCAGAAAACCATAACAGCGACCCTGCGTATCATCCACAAGCCCTTTATTTTGGGTAAACATTTTATTTATATTTTGCTTCAGGTGAATAAGAACCGTATAAGTTTGATGCAATGATGTGTACATTAGCTGGAATATAGCACAACATGAAAGTGAAAGCAGTGCTCTGTTAATTTAATTTTGGGTAAAAATTGTTGATACTATTTTATTTATATTTTCCTTGCACTGTGTTAAGGACCAGTCTGATGCAACGATTTGTATATTAGCCAGAATGTAGCACAACAATGGAAGTGGAAGCAGAGTTCTTGTTCATTTAAACGTGAAAGCGCAATAAAAAGATGTACCTAAAATTAATGAATAATCGTGATAAATAATCGTGATCTCCATATTGGTCAAAATAATCACGATTATGATTTTGGCCACAATCGTGCAGCCCTAATATGCAGTGCTCAAAGGGTTAAAAAAAAAAATGTTTTAAAAAACAGCAGAAACAATGTCCTGATACACTAACGATAACATAGTTACTCTGGGTTATCCATCTCCAGTCTGGAATGTTTCACCACGGCCCATTAGGCTCCTATGATAAAAAAATCTGCTCTATGTTTTAACGTCATCCAGGCCTCTCAGGCATCCAGACGTTTGAGGGCGGGTTGTGTGAAAACATATTTAGTAGACCACTGGTACCATCTTGCACAATGGATGGAAAGGAGGGAAGGAAAGAGATACGGGTAAGCAATAATGGGTCCGAATAAGGAAGTATACTGTTCGTTATTTTTGCACAACTTCCTGTTACAACCCACAGAATTTTAGAAATAATAAAAGGGTGGGAGTGCTGACATATCTGCCTGTGTGTGCACGCATGTACACAAATGCAACTAGAAAAAGTAAGATAGATAACTTAGATTGAACAGCTGACAAAACGAGCGTGCAAACAATGGGTGAACACCCAGGAGGTCAGAGTAGTTTGAGCACAAAATTAATGTGTTGTTCTGCATCTTCATCTCTTTCCACTGAAGAACAGACACCCCCTGCTGAAAAAGGGAGGTACATTTATCTAACTCTGCAATAAGGTGAAAAGAGGAGGCAGTTTATTTTAAGTAAAAGATACAAAAGTAAACAAAACAAAAAAGACTGCACTGTCTGGACTAGCCTGTTTATGTATCTTAACTGAAATGACTTTATACCTTGAGTAGGCCTGAGACAAACATCTGAGCAAGTAAAACTGACTGTGGGAAATATGCAATAGCTCCAGGCTACATATACACGCACGCATTATTAGTTGAAAGTTATTTTCTGAGTAGGCCTAAGAGGAAATAAGCATGACAAAGAATGGCATAACTGCATGGCTGCTCCTTTAGACAGTCAGTTATAGTCTGAATGGGCAATATGGATTAAGTCTTCTATCCCAAAATATGTAATTGTACTAGGCCTGCAACTGATGATTATTTTTTACTTTCATCTCAGTCCTAAACTTTACATTGTGATAAAGATATACAGAATATTTTAATATTTCTCAAAAAAAAAATTCAAAGGAACGTGGGAATGCCTCTTTTTAGCAGAACAAATAACCCCATAGTGTTTGTATGTTTAGATAAAGAGGTTCTTTTTCTCAATAAAGCTCTTTTTCACAGATCAATTGTGTTAGATCAATGTAAGAAAGGAGGGACAAAATTCACAATACAAAATAATTAAAACATTCAACAACGTTAATGTGACCTTTCAGCAGTCCGAGTCAGTCCATCAACGTGGGTATTTTGTCAGTCTTGTTACTAGGGAATTCCCTGCTTGTGTTTGTAGTGGTGGACGGATTACTCACTTGAAGTATGGAGACTTTGTAGCTTAAAGCAACATGCTAGGACCACCATCATTAAATGGATGTAGTGACTACCCATCTGTGAGATGTCTTACAACTACACAGTCATCAGGCACTTGAAGTATTGTAATCAGAAGACAAAGGCTCAAGTCAATTGTGAAGAGGAGGAAGAAACAGGTAACGGTGAGACTCCACATAAGTATAGTATTTTGGTGGTGTAATGACTTGCATTACACAACTCAGCCCTTAGAACAACTATGAACGGGCTTCAGATCAAAACAATCAATGCTTTTTCTTTTTAATCTGTAAAAGTACAGTAAGGACTGAATTAACAGAGAGCACTATGTTCAACAGTATGCTCATCCATATCAGATTATTCCAAAGAGTGTCTTTATTCCATTGTATCACTGATCTCTGGACAGGATAATAGTCTAGTTTGAGAGTGAATGACAACAGCCTTGAGCTAGGCATTTAAGAATTGATACAAGAAATCAATTCCAAAGTATCAAAGAATATGGTCTGTTAAGCCACCATACGTCTCATTAAGTTAGCAATGTATAGAACCACAAGGAATAACAATGGAAGACCTGCTCCTTGTGTATTCATGTTGCACTTCTATCCACATCATTAATTAGTATGTAACACACCAGGAATTCTATCATTGACAACCAATAAACAACATGAGCAACATGCTTGAACGTTTCAACCATAGAGAGTTAATCTTAAACCTGTAACTTATTTTTATCGTTGACTGCACATTTTCTACCTTCCTTAGTCTCCTTATCTGCATTTCTCATCTCATCTGTTTTCTAGCTTCTTTCCTACTCACTTTAGCGTTCTGTCACTCACTCTTCTCCTCTCTCCGACTCCTCCAGTCCCTGCTCTCTGAAGGCTCACTTGCTTGCTCTTGCTGAGCCTGACTCTCTAGAGGCCTCTGCCACAAGCAGTCCATTAACCACTCCAGTTTCACGCTGGTACCCAGTCATCCCATTCTTCAGCTCACAGTATGCGCTTCTTCCCCTGAGATGTAAAGTACAGGAAAGTGTGTGTGTGTGTGTGTGTGTGTGTGTGTGTGTGTGTGTGTGTGTGTGTGTGTGTGTGTGTGTGTGTGTGTGTGTGTGTGTGTGTGTGTGTGTGTTCCTAGAACAGACATACATAACAAGAAAGAGGGCAAAAGAACCCACTGTGCAACACAGCTAATGTTTAACTACTCCACTTGACTCTTACTTGAGTCAGCGTCTGTAACTAACTAAAGAGTTGTGACCTGACTGGCTTAATTCGTAGTCTCACTTTATATTAAGCATTTGCTGAGGTGGTTCCCCTAGGAAGTAAGTGCACTGCTGCACATGCATGCACACGTTTTCATGCTTGAAGGAAGGTGCACTTACTTTTGCTGTAAATCATGATATACACCAACATGTTAACTTGCATTTAACGCTTAAATCTGAGCCTATTAGCAACAACTTGGGCAGCATCCCAAAATACAACATTGCATGCAAGTGAGACAAACACAGAGGAAAACAACTGCCCCATAATTTGATAGTGTTTTTGGTTGCTCTTGTTGTGACTGATGTTTAATTATAGTGTGGTTCTCCTCTGAGGCTTAAACACATATGCATTACTTCAGTTGAAGGGGGGACCAATAAAAGTGTGATATGGTCTATATCACGGCACTAAAACTGTGAAACTCATGTGAAATGAAGGGTGCTACAATCCAATTACAATGTAATTATCCATTTAATAGGTTTTGTTTCCATATATTCCTAATTGTTAGTCCACAGTCACAATATCCTCATTACTGCCCTGGAGAAGTCAGATCAAATCACCTCCATTATCATTTGGTAACATGACAGAAGTAATCCAGCTGGTAGGTTGAGGTAGGTTGCACTTGAGCAAGCCAGCATATTTTCCAACTCTGTTAATATTTAACTGGAGAGAAAAACATGTGCTGCTTAAACACAGTTTGACACAGTTAGATTAAAAACTGTGAAGATAATTATAATTGTCAGAATGGGCAATATTCTTTTCAATTGCAAAACAATTGTATGCAACTGACTCAGATTGATTGAAATGCCAATATGAAATGCCAATAACAAGTAAATAACTATTAAGCTCAATTAAATGTCACAGAAGCCCGAGGAGAACATGCTCAAGTTATACAACTCGCTCCAAATATTGGTTATTGGTCTCCTTGTTAACAAATTTCCCTTATCAAGGCCGGGGAAAAAAAAGGCACTTTTCAGCCAACCTTTTTAACTATAAAACAGATAACCTGCCAAAATGAACAAGCTGTCCCAGAGAGAGAATCTGTGCTCTACAATTGACCTTGTATTCCAAACATCTGTCCAAACCAGTGATCCCTGGCTAATCCACACTACGCCTGCCTGCTGGGTTGAGCCAGCCTGTTTATGTCAACAACATCTAAGGTTGCCGATGCTTTCTCTTTGGGTCTGAAGATCACAGATAACGCTTCAGGGAGGAATACACAGCAAAAATGACCTGCTTTTGGCTTCAAACTAAATATATGGATCATGCTCAGTTACAAAGCTACATGTCAGCACAGCAAATCCTGTTAAGCATTCCTGTGAAGGTTAAATATGTCAGAAAAGAAAAAACGCCCAGTGTGCTTACAGGCATGCTAACATACCGCAGGGACACATTTCACCAATATAGTTTACATGTTTGTGTGGTGTTGAGCTGCAGTACACATTACAGGAGGTGATATTGGGGTTAAGCAACATGTAATACACTGAATGGTGATTGGGCAGAAAATATAGCTACTTATTTGGGTGATTTAATACAAAAGTACAAGAATGTCCATTCGTCAAAAATGTGTCATGCTACAAGAAGTTGTCTAAATTCCAAACCTAGTTGATGTTAGTAACATTATTCCAATAACACATTTGTATTCAGCAATCCCGTTTTAGAGTAATATATGACCGTGTCTAGAAAAAAAGAGATGACTAAAACTGGATAACCCACCCATGCTGCTTCATTTAGTCCCAGACGGCACAACAGAGATACACTCACACACGGATGATTTTGGGTTGATATACCAAATACCAAGCTGGCCTGGAGATAATACACACGTCATTCAGTGGTACACATCTCATCATGTTATTATCACTGGTATGTCTGACAAGCAGCGAAAGTGGAGAGAGATGAACTCATAGATCACTTAATGCCACAGAAAAGTGTGGATCAAGTACACACCGTACATAATTCAACACTGCGTAACCTTTTTCTGAACGCCGACTGTGGTGTTACAGTATATAAAAATCTGCCAGAATGGCATCAAATTTCTGAGTTAGTGGTAGACTGAAGTCATGGACAAAGCTCATTCTGAGGTGTCAGACACGCACTCACACTATCAGGTAGAATGACACTCAAAAAGACTCACATGCAGCGTTACCTCAGGACACAGGATTGCATAATTGATTTCTGTCTCTGACTCATATTTACTCATAGCCCTACCTAAACCTGTGTACAATAGCACTACTGTAATAATATGCTATTCATCAAATTATCTTTGCCTCTGTTTTCAAAAAGGCACAAGAGCATACATTTACAGTCCAGCTGGACAGCTTTTCCCCAACTCCACTGACTGTTTCTTGTAATCAATACCATACCTGTGACAAAGACCATTAACTGGACAACATCCTACCAATACTGCTTGGCATAAAAGCCCGAACAAAGTGGTCTGTCTGTCAATATACATGTGTGTTGTCAGAAACCATTTCTGTTCATTCCTGTCAATGGGATATACAACTTGTATTTTAAATGAGGGGGCTTGAAAACTCTCTGAAAGTAAGTGTGCATGAGATAATTGTTTACTCAGTGACCAGATGTGTCTTCTGCGCATCCTCTACGGTTACCATTTGTCAGTGGGTACAATATCAGTTTCCCCCTGTTGCTAGACATGACCAAGGGGTCATGTTTCACAACAGTGTGTGCTGGCTGATGACAGGCACACCTACTAGTGACTCTTACTGCTCTGCTCCCATCAAGACACCAGACTGAATCACACAGCTAGTAGACTGAGACCACATGATGTCATCATCATTATGTCACCTTGAGAAAATGCAACGTGCAAAAGCCCCACCTTACCATTGAAAGTTAGGTCATTTGAATCATTTAGCACAATTCTATTGAAATGTTTTCATGTCTTTTATGGTATTTATAAGACATGCAGCATTATTGTTATACAAAAATATGTATATATATATATATATATATATATATATATATATATATATATGTATATATGAATGTAGGAATGGATGTCTATATTTAAAAAAAAAAATTAAAATAACTATCGTTGAGGCGTTGCAAGTCTTCAAAAGTTGGAAGGCAGCTACTTCCTCATATGTTGTCACTTACTTTGACCTAAATCATGCATCCTCACCACTTCAGGCTATTTTGACAGCTGGTGCACAGCTTTACGGGGTGAAAGTAATAACAGGTACGGTGGCAGTTTCTTACTTTGTAGCTTCAGTTGAAACATTGGGGGAAGCAAATGAGACCATATGTGAAGTGAGGGACGACACTTTTGAGCCCACGTACCCAAACAGATCATGAAAGGTGCAACAAGTTGAACCTGTGGGATACTCACAAATTTCTTTTTCCCTTCTCCATCCTCGTAGTTCTTCTTTGATTTCTTGTCCTTCTTGGGACCAGCAGCTGAGGCGGCGTTCCCCGTGTGTGGATCCATATTTATAACTTAATCCGTTTCCTTGAACTGGGGTTGTTAGATTAGCCCGTTTGGCGGTAATCTCTCCCTTGACTCAAATGTAAAATAAACAAACAACAAACAACTTCCTCTTCCGCCCACGATGTTTCTTAACTTTTCGAAGAAGCCCCCCGTTAATTCCCCTCGGGCCTAAGCTAGTACCCTGAGCCACAATTAGCTCAGAGCTGCTAATGATTTGGTAGAAAGCCAACGGACCGAGTACCTCGCTAAGACGCCAGTCTGGATCCCTGAGGGAGGGAAATTCAAAGCACAGCCTCACGTCGTCGGGACGTAAAGTACAAAAACAATCTGTTGCGTGCATATAATACAAATGAGGATTGATTATACCAGTAACGTTATCCACGTGGAACACAACCCGGCGATTTAAACAATGTTTAAACAATTATAAGTCCCGAAAATAGGCGGCACTACGTAAGCTAGCCGTTAGCTTTAGCTAGGCTACAGTAGGTAAAGTCTCCGCGGTAAGAAAAAAAAGAAAACTCTTCCCACTTCCACGAGTTGTTTCGGCGACTGTGACACGGGCGGCGGGTTGGTATTACGGATGACTTGGCACAACTGCGTCTCCTAAATTAGTTTCCATGACTGCGACAAGTTTAGTTAACTTTTTAACCCCTTGGGTGACAACAGTGAAGCGACTGCGTCTTCAGCTGGAGAGGAGTCTTCCTGTTCTTCTGACAGTCTGGTCAGAGCCGGTTGGGGGCGGGGCCTGCGCCGTGCAGAGCTACACCTGAGAGGATTGAGCTGCCAGTCATGAACCTGCACTGAGCTGTGGGGCCGGGGATCCTCAGAGCTCCGTGAAAGAGTTAACTAGCAGGGATCCGGGTGGAAGGAGGACGAGTCTCACTGCTTGCCTTCATGGCTCAATGGTGGAACGAACTCCTCGTTGACATCAGGACAGAGAAAACTCTACACACCGTCCGATGCAAACTGAAAACTCCTCTGTTGAGACTGCACAATTTGCCCATTCAAAATGAATTAAAAAAAAGTCTTACTATATGTAAGTGTGTATGTATGTATGTATGAGTGTGTATGCTATGCTATGGTTACCTTTGCTGTCCTTATTGTTAGCCATAGGTACAAAATACTAGACAAAAATACATTTTGTTTTAATGTGTTATTTTCATTAAAAACTCTCTCTCTCTTTTTCACTTTCTCTCTCTCTCTCTCTCTCTCTCTCTCTCTCTATATATATATATATATATATATATATATATATATATATATATATATATATATATATATATCTGCCAGAAACTAGAGAAGTAAGTCTCAAACTTGTGATGCCAAGTATGCGCTCCTCTATAAATGGGGACTGCTTTTGAAGTCTATTGTAGTGTTCTCAGTGTCATCTGTAACATATTTCCCTATTAATTGTCTAATGTGTCATAATCGAGCAGTGTAGTACAATAACCCACCACTAGGAGCCAGCAAAGGCCAGTTTATCTGAATATTGATAGCGCAAGTACAACTACTGTGGAGTTTTCGAGTTAACAATGTATATCAGATGTTATACACTGAAGTTTAACCAATAGTTTATTCTGTAAATGTCCAAGTATGTTTGTAATTCAGCTCTAAATCACTTAAAGGGAGTGTTTGAATAACATACTTTTGTTTAGGTTATTCTTATCATGTAGCGTGTCTACATGTGTATTGCATAATAACCACTGTGATCTCTCCTCAGCCATTGTCACTGTTTCTGTCGTAACTTTACCACATTACAAAAGCCATCTCTCTGTGACACTTAAGTCTCTGTCCTTGACTCCTAAGTTTAGATCTAAAACCTCCATTCAGACATCTAAGGCTGCACACTCCCAGATATTACACAGGCAATTACTCCTATCTCACATATCTGGAAAGGGAGTCGGCTGATGTAGCTACGCGATATCTTACTTGTGCAAGTGTTACAATGATTATTATCTAGGTTATTAGTAACTTATGGAACTGTGGAACTTATATTGGTGCTGCTTCTTTCCGGTTTTGATATTATATATATACTTCACATTTACATATAGAACAAACGATATATATATATAGAACAAATATATATGTATATCGTTTGTTCTATATGTAAATGTGACGTTTCAACATGTGTGACGTTGCCATTGCGTAATGTAATCACACTGTCCAAACAAATGATCCGACTTGGGGCGCCACCAAGCGGTGGCATGCGCTGGAGTCTCACTGGAGTCAATACGGCATGTCCAGCCAAGTTAATGTACCAATTGTGATGCTTTTGTTCTCTAAAATGATTTGTTTTGCATTCACAGATTTTTTTTGATTTGCACTGGGTCGCGGTTAGACTTGTGGGGGAACAAGACAAGGCGACGGATTTAATCAAGAGGGCACATGTTGTTCTGAATATGCTGATAAATCAACCCAATACGCAGAATTTCTTCCAACACAGTTGTTGGTCTGTGATTGGGAATTCAACACTCGGGGTAGATGTAGTCTCATGTTCCTCGCTTGCAATATTTTCTCAGATTTTGAATACCACAGACTGCAATAAGCACTGTGTTTATATGTCCAACACCTGAAATGCAATGTGTCGTTTACCTCAGACGTACACAAAGCTGGGCCCAGCACATGATTATAAAGATAGGCTCATCTATCTGTCTTGGTATGGAGAGATGTTTCCAACAACAAGATTGGAGAGGATTTGCGCATCAACGGTGACACTTAAACCGACAACAGTTTGGTTTATCGTAACGGTCTCGTCATAAACTTCAGCCTCAGGTCTTCATTCTCTGGTGTGTTGGCGCTATGAATTGTGGGGGAGAGGTTAATTAAAAGTGAAAGTGCACCGTGAGATTAGCAGCCCTTTTGCAGTCCTGAACGCCATACGGACATATTAAATGATTACCGTTGGACCTTCACACCAGCAGCTGCAGCATCATCATTAATAGGCAGGTGGATAGATGAAGAGACTGCCACTCAAAGAACATTTGAATATCTTTATGTGAGGATATAGAAACAGTCTATAATTGAATCAGCATTTTACAAAGACAAAGGGGTGGACTTGTTTCATTTCACGAGACAAGACAGTTAAGTTACAGTCATACAAAATATTGTATATACAACCCACTGTATCCTCTTTCTGTTACCGTATGTCACGTTTCCATCAGAAAAAAAATGATGAATCTTGTTTGGGCCAGTGAGAAATATTATGAATTTGGACCCCAAGTGCAGGCGCTATATGACACATTTGTAAGCAGATGAATCAACACAAGCTTGGGAGTATACTGTAAAGGAGTACATAATGTATTTCCAAAGTGCAACACGGGACCACAAGTTGGTTGAAGGGGATGATGGATTGATTCACATTTTATTTATTAATCATCACAAAATATATGAGTCCCTAATTTCACCAGGAGTTATACTGTTATTTTTCCACCGGCATCTCCTCAAATTGACCCCATGGTCCAAAGAGCTATCCTTTTGGGATAGTGCTGTGCGCCTTGAAGTGGAAAATGTGGCCAA
Source organism: Cyclopterus lumpus (assembly GCF_009769545.1). Lineage (NCBI taxonomy): Eukaryota > Metazoa > Chordata > Actinopteri > Perciformes > Cyclopteridae > Cyclopterus > Cyclopterus lumpus. Next base: position 13,182,507 of record NC_046975.1, read on the forward strand.
CATTTGCTCTAACGAGGCCCTGACTAATCAAGTTTTATTTAGGCCTTCCGATGTATCCAAGACAAATTATAAAAGGCAACAACTGTATGAGTCCAATACGTGCAGCAGCAACAGTTCAGGGGTGACCAGTCAGTCCTTCGACCCCCACAGGAGTGTCACTAAAGCCCCATGCAGTCACCGAGATGTGTCCTGGTGGGGGTCTTACTTGTAGGAGGTCCGGGCCTCTCTCAGTGACCTATCATATGGCATGGAGGCGAAGAAAGAGTTCCGGAGCTGGCAGTTGATGAAGAACACAATGAGCAGCACCAACAGGAAGAGCAGAAGGCACATGACTATGTAGGTGATCAGGTCCGGTTTGTGGAGCTCGCCATCCCGGAGCCCTCCTCCCCCTCGCCCCGTGGTGGGTCTCAGAAGAGCGTCGACGCTCACCGAACCACCGTGGGAGGCGTTCAGGGATGAGTGGGCGTGCGTGGAGGACTGGGCCATGAGCACCTGGTCGAAGTCTGGGGTGTCGGTGGAGTTGAGGAGGATCTGCCTCAGCATGGCGCCCCGCGTGCTCACCGGCTGCGTCGGTCGACTGGAGGATGACAAGATACGGAGAAGGTTATAGGCTACTGACCCCGCGTCTGTTCAGTCTGGGTGTGTGTCCTCTGATGCACCGATCAAGAAGAATCAGTATCCTGTGTGATAAAGAAACCCAGTCATTCCACTGCACTCAGAATACCTAAATGTCTGACAAGGTCACTGATAAACCTTCAGTGACACTAATAATATAATCAGCACAAATCAGGTCACATAAGTGATCTTGAAAACACCATAAAGTAATGACGTATATGGCATACACACAATACCTTCTACTATGTGGCATAGGATCTTGTTAGGGAATAACTTACTTTGGTTTGCGCTGCGAAGAGTTCAGCAGGTGAGCTGAAAAAAACAAAATCCCGGCTGCGCATTCCTCAGCGTCCCCGGCTCTTTCCGCTCCAGCCCCGCCGACCACGCGCCGTGAAGAAGCGGTAGGTTTGTGTCATGTGTCGCTGAGTGGGACATTAACAGAGCGTCTCCCCTCACATTAATCAGAACTAATTACATCCACATGCCGGCCCAGATCAGGGTCCTGTTGAAAGAGCACAATTACCAATTCCACTGGTTGGCGTTTATATCCACGCGCGTGGTTGAGCACCAACTGCGATAGGCTACCGGACAGATGTCCTAATGATCGGGTCTGCCGGGGCTGGTGAAGTATAACGATCTCCGGTGCGCATCTTGCGTTTCTTCGTGCGCAGTTAAACAAGATCTTCGTGGCGTGTGCGCACAGGGCGCAGAGGACGGACACCCGTCTCCAACCCTTCGCCCGTTCTTTTATCCGGCTCAGCGTCGACACGTGTCGGACAGATCCTACCGACGGTGTTCCCGGACGGGATTATCGATCCAGTATGACTAACATTTGACGAAAGGAGGGATTAATGAAGGACAAGACGCAGCAGCACACTGGGTCGTGAACAGCTTCCCATCTGCGTATTCTATGACAGTATAGGACAAAGCGAGAGAGGGGGAAAGAGAGAGAACAGGAGAAGGGAAGGAGGCACGTCACCAGACAGGGGTGTGTTACTGTAAAGAGAGAGTCACTCAACACAAGTCCTGTCTGTCTGTCTATCTATCTATCTATCTATCTATCTATCTATCTATCTATCTATCTATCTATCTATCTATCTATCTATCTATCTATCTATCTATCTATCTATCTATCTATCTACAGTTTTAGATTTTTAAGGCGATGAGAGAAAATTGAGGTTAGTGGGTTAGTGTGGGGAATGTCTCACACTGGGGTAAGATCAGGAAAAGGGTGTGAGATTGGTGAGTGTGTGTAAAAATTCATTGCAGGGTGATTGCATTTTAGAAAAGATCTACCAGGAGGTCTTTTGTCTGAGTCTTAGTGCCAGATTTAAAGGGCATGAAAACTGCTCTGCATCTCACCTCACTGTGTCTGTTTGTTTAGAACATAGTGTGTGTGCTCTCTGTGAAACTGATTAGACACTTAAAAGAAGGTGCGCAGGGTGGAGATGGGAAGTCAGTTTGCTCTCGGACATGATCATGCATACAAAGAGCCAGACCCTAAAAGCTGTGCCGACCTGTTTCATATTCATATGCACCTGTTCTGTCACAATAGAATGGCTGGCAGGCAGAGGGAGCAAACACAGAGGGACACATACACACACACACACACACACACACACACACACACACACACACACACACACACACACACACACACACACATACATACACTGCATCAAGAACATATTTAAACCATCCCCAACTTGGAAACTTTGATGCAACATGCATATATACAAAGAGAGAAAATACAAAGTTTGAGGAACACTACAAATAACAGCCAAAAAGCTGGCTGTGTCCTGGTGTCCCATCAACTCGATTCAACAAGAAAGAGGATTACAGTGGACCAGACTAGGGTGGAATGTGCACGTCACATGGGAAATCTAAATACTGCCAGAAGCCTTGTTTACATGTGGAGGAACAGCAGTAATTGTGATGGCTAAGGAGATTACGGTTTCTTATTGCTTTGTGGAAGTTGCACTCATTTGTCGCTTTGCTACGGGCTTGCTGCTATCCTCATCCACATCACACACACAAACACACACACACACACACACACACACACACACAAAGGCACACTTTAAGTGGTGCGCTTGATTTGTCCAAAATCCACTGCGATGTTGCCGACAGACCTAACTCACCTATCACAATCATGTGATGTGGTTTAGTCAAAATGAAAATGATGAAAAGGATAGAGAAGGGTTATGATATGCCATGACGTATATGTCGATTGGTGCTTTGCTCTGTGACTAATTGGGAGAGTTATCAGCCTTTGCTCATTAGCGTTCCCTGTGACAATGGGATTTTGATTAGAAATGGTGATTTGTAATTATCCACCACTATATACGTCAATAAGGGTCTCTACCAACTGGAGCCCCTCTCATCCTCCTCCACACTGTCAGGCATCATGTCAGACAAAACAATGACCTCTCATCTTCTTTGCGTTTGTTTCCTACCTGCACTCCGATACAGACTCTGCACACCACCGGCTATCTTTCCCTCTCTAATTCCCTCATGTCTCTGCTGTATGGTCCGTCTCTCTCACTTCCCCCTGCTTCTCTTGCTCCACCCCTCTTTCTTCTCTTGCTGTTTCTTAATCCTTTTAATCCATAAAAAAAGGAGGAAAAAATAAGACTCACCCATGAAGCACTGTAGGCTCAAAATGTAGATAAACAAGAAAACTAAAAGTTGCGGGATTTCTTTTTCTGAGCTTGATAATGTTAATTAATTTTACAGGATGGAAAAAAAAGAGACGGCGAAGAGCTTAAAAGAAGCGTAATGTTCCTGCTGAAGAGACATAACCAAAGCAAATGGAAGGCCTGCAAGTCAACAAGGATTATGTTTGTGTAGCCTACAAACACCAACCACTTTTTTCCTCTCATTTACATGCACACACTGATTAAACGCACAATGATATACACCCCTCTCCATTGTCAGCTAACTCGAGACCTGGGTCTGCTTGGGGGTTGTTAATTCATTACTCTTGTTTATTCTCCATTATTTCTCGGAGGAAAATGGATCAATGCCTTGAAAACATTTTTACACCTTTAAGTTTCAGTCACATCCAATCATGCCAAGTCAAGTGAGGTGAAAGTAAAGAGCACAAACACAAGCTATGGTACTCTGCACTCACAGCAGTGTGTTCCTCAGCAATTGTTGCTAATCCCTCTGAGACATCATTTCTTGACTCTAGCAAGTTTATTTGATTTTTTTCTCCATGAAAGAGTAATATTGTTTTTGTTGCTTTCCTCAGCATGAGCTCCACAGTGCACTGGAGTCGTTCACTACACTGGCAGGAGTCCAACAGCCTCCCAAACATACTACAGGCTATCCATCTCTCTGCTTTTCACTGGCATACTGGCTCATAAAAACAATGCTACCAAAGCAAACAAATTATTAATGATGAATATTTCTAAATAATAAAACCATCACCTCTTGCTTACAAAGACAGATGAATGCAAAAAGACACAGACATACACATTCAGTCGCATCTGATAACAGTGATACAGACACTCTCCAGACAAAAACACACAAAAGCGAGCGAGAGACAGATTACGAGACCACTGATGTGCAAACTCCTGCTTGTGCGCACACAAACAGACTCGCAGGAGACATTTGACATGCATAAACCACAAGCAATCTTACAGACACACAAAGGCACATAAGCAGAGACACATGCAGATGCAGTCACACTTAAAAGCACACAATACACTCTTATACAAGCTAACACATGCCCCAATCAGTTAAAAAACACACACACGCACATCAGACACAACACAGACAATATGATCACTAATGGCTACACAAGTAGCTGGGACTCCTTTATCTCTTTTGTCAATACAATTCCATTTTCTGTCTCAACGATTTCTAACATGAATCGTCAACAAACAAAAAATGTTCCACGCAAATGTCTCCCTCTTATTTTCTGTAATTGTGTTCATTTTTTTCTAACCGTCTCCTCTTTAACCTCCTTGGAAAAATCAGCCGGCAAAATAGGATTTCTCCCTGCCAGCGCATCAAACGCCCCTTTGGCAAAAATCAGACGCTCTACAATTAGTCCCTTGATTATCTCGCCAGAACACCAAATGCTGCTCATCATCTCAGGGAGGAATTAAAGGAGAGGCATTCGCTTCCTCTCAAAGTAAAAATTATAAATGGATACTCAAAATGAGCAGGAGCTCATGCCACCACTCAAACACACACATACAGAGAACTTCCACGTTTTATATACAATACATATGGAAAATATGTACATTACATTCATTTAAATTATGTTTTTGTGAGTATGTTATCACAAAGAATATAAAAGAAACAATTTTCTTCCAAAGTCGACAGTAAAATGAACATCACCTATAGGTCAAATCAAATATTTTGCTAATTTATATTCTCATCTATACTCTAATTTATTGTCTCAGCTCGATAGCAAACAAAGCAGACTCAGCCAGTACAGGCCACCTGCTTCTTTCAGAGTGGGATCTTCAGGACAGTAAACAAACAACAAAAGAGGAGCAGAGAAGTTTTCCTTCTTTTTCAAATGTGAATCATTTCGGGAATTTTGTGTCCTGGATCAGTAGGTCTTGGTTCGGAAGGGAAGGGAGGCCCAAGTAAATTGGTGCTTGTTTGAGTGTGGGGAGGGTCTCTGGTCCAGTAGCCACAGAGCAGAGACTCAGCCCAGAAGCCCCAGGAAGACAGCAGGAGGTGTGTAGTGGAAGAGTGGGGGAGGGGAGTAAGGAGGGACACTAAAAAGATCAAGTGGGAAATTACAGAAGCAGTGTTCCCTGTAAGACAGAGTGAGGTTCTGCTGCCTGTCATTTGAGTCTGGACGAGGAGAGGAGGGGGAGGGGGAGGAAAAGAAAGAAGATGATTACCCAGCAGCATCTGGTCTCCAAAGTCACCAAGGTCATGTCTACCTGTGATTTCAGCAAAACTAGGGAGAGAAGGAAGAAGAGCCAAACAGACACGTGTAAATGTAAAAAAGAAAATGGACCGAAACAGCGACAGGACAGAGACAAACAGAAAGTGACAGAGCAGAAAATAAATGCTGAGACGGACAGAAACAAATTGCAGATTAAAAGGGAGGGAGGGTGAGAAAGGGTGAAGAAGGTAAAGCAAACAGAACACCGAGCAGAACAAAGTAAAAAAAGCCAAAGTGAGTCAGAAGATGAATTGTGGTGCAACGGCTATGGTTAGCCCATAAAAGGGAAACTATGTTGTAGGCACGTAAATACACTTAGGGGAAATGTTGCTGTATATGACGAGCTGCAGCACTGGGATTGTTATAAACATAACTTCCTCTCTATGTCTCACTCATGCTCCTGTCATGCTCACACGCGGCTCTTACAGAGAGTGAATGGGAGAGCGTCTGCAATCCAGTAGATGTCGTATCTGTTCCTGTAGAGCACATCATATCCATTATTCACTGCTGTCAGTGATACTGAGATTAAAAATTCCAAAGCAAATGTGACACTGAGGATGACAATGATGACGGTAGTATTGCATTGAGCCAAATGATGATGAAGAAGATGAATGCTGTGACACAAAGCTGTTAGGGTGCAGGATCTGATGATGATATAGTGAGTCATGCCCCGAAAAAAGGCCTATTTTATCCAATTGAATTCCATTGTAAAATTAACGTACCTGTGCATCCTCTGTGTTTCCACACGTTAAAGCTGTGATATTGTACTCTGATGGGAAATTCATTGCGTCGGGGTGTTGAGATGCTGCGCCATCCCTACTGATGATGTCCAGATCGATTGTTTGTTAGTTGGAGTTAATTAGTCCATTGAGTGGTTTTGGACCAATCAGGACAGAAACTGCGGTGGCTCTTGCTGACCTGTGATTTTTTTATTAAGGTAAACTTTAAAAACAGAGTGATCTGAAGATGTATTTTGTGTCGGACGCATGCATTATATTGATGCTAACTCAGGTGGAAATTTGGAAAAAACGGGAAAGAGTGCATCTAAAGAGGTATGTACTCTGGAGGAGAATTGAGAAGCAGAATATAACTTAATGCCAGTAAGGAAATACATCCTCTCACTCTCATTGAGCCTAAATCAGAGAGGCGTATTCACAAAAGAACTCAAATAAATGCCTTGAGATAAGGTTACACAGCAGGTTAAAGACTGCATGCTTGATTAAGTTACCTTCTACAACCAGATTAATAATAATCAGGCTATATGAATTGCTCTACAAAACGCTCCACTCCATAAATGCACAACATTTAGTGCTGAAGTTCTGAGCCTCAAACAGGGCAAAACTGTTAGAATGTATATATGCATATATGTTTGTTTTATTATGACGAAAGTGATGATGACAATGTTGATGGTTTCACAAGTCTTTTCTTCTTAAAGCCCACCGAAAGCACCTTTGTTCTCTACTCCATCAGCCCTCTGACTGCTCCAGAAATTAGATATTGGCGTTTCACCAATGATCGGGACTCAAGAATGTCTCAGCACTGTGGATTTGTGATTCCTTTGCAGGCCGTTATGTCGGAGAGGTAAAAAATGGTTTGGAGCAGGTTAGATGATATTCTTATGACTATAATAAAAGGTAGATGATGATTAGTGATGAATGACTATGATTGTAAACCACTGACATCTTTATGCAATCGTCCTTTAGTTTGTTTGAGGTTTGTCCTGATTAGTTCCTCTCCAGAGAGCTTTCTTCTAATGAGACACTGAGATGGCTCAAGGGCGTGATTGATGCCTGAGATAGGAGTTGTGTCTGTGTGCGCAAAAGTGACACATGGCACGTACTCTTCTGCAAGAGTTAAGAGCCACAGAAAGAGGTTAAGCCTGCTTTTGTGTTAATGCATGTGTTGTGTTGAACAACAAGTCAGCATTCATCGTTTAAATGTGAGTGTTTATGACAGACAGTCTGGTGTGTGAGCGTGCCTGCATATGCGAGTATTCACGCCTCAGTGATGTGTGCAGATTTCTGGCAGAGAGGGTGTTTAAGCCTACGTGTTCACGCTTCTAATAACATATAAGGAAGGGTAGGCAGCTATCTATGTTTGTGTTTGTACAAGCACCAAAGCATATTCTTTTAGTGTGTGCCTGCTGGTAAGTTCTTCTCCCGGGGGCGGGGGAGGGGCTTCCAGGCAGTCGGTGGGAAACGCATTGGAGAGGTAGTCTAAGCTCTCCTCCAAACCCTTGGAATCCCTGTCCTTCAGAGGCAGGAGGTCACATCGCTCGCTGCTCCGCCTGGAGAAACAGAGAAAGACAGATGGAGGAGGCGAGAGGGATGGAGAGAGAGGGAGGATGAAGAGGAGAGGAGGAGGAGAGAGGGAGGGAGGGAGGGCTCGAAACACTTCCTTGCTTAGGGCCTCTGGGACAAATTACACCATAGAAGGGATGTCAGTTATACTGTGTTGGTCTAAGTATTACACACACACACACACACACACACACACACACAGGCCTATGTTTCCTCATATGTCATACACAAACGAGAATGAACAGATACACTTCCATAACATTTTATCTTGTGATTAAAACTGAACACACGTACAACACACACACACACACAAGTAATGCCCTGAAGGCCAAAACTCATATCAAAAGACTGCGGGAGAGCACTAAAGGAAATCAGATAATTTAATGTCTTGTGAACTTCCAAAAGCACATCTCCTTCAGACATACTTTGTTGCTATGGAGATAGTCCAGAAAAGGTATAGGCTGCTGTTTACTTGTGACAAACAGCATTTCATGGGTTGAATTAGGTCTTCTTTCTTGAGACAGTGTTTTGGCATTTCTGTTTTACCGGCCTGCATACATGCTGCAGCAATGACTTATGGGAAGAGTGGAGGAAACAGAAGGCGAGCACGCGACTAAGATTATAAACCAGACTCAACAACGTGATGAGGAAAGAAAGGATGCTCTAACCAAGCTTGTAATTGTGGTTCATAGAGTCCAGGTTGTAAATATACCTTAAAACCTTACATGAGAACACAAAGGAAGAGTTTAGAGACCAATGAAGAGTTTGGTTTGTTTTGAACAGCAGCATTTCATATGTGAGCACGACATCCAGAGAAAGAACCTAATGGTGAAGCAGATCACAAAAGAGAGGAAAAGTCCAAGCTTTAAAAAGTTCCTATTATATGATTCAAGTCCACAAACCTAGTTGTGGTTGGAGCTGCATGGCACATTACACAGCGAGGGGAAGAGGCGGAACCAGCAGAGCCACGAGAAGGGTTGACGAGCAGGATTCATTGTTATTGATCATATCTGTAGTATTTTAGAAACAGTGTCAACATCCAGTCGAAGAGTGTGAAGACGTGAGCGAGGAGAGCTGACATCTTCTTGCTTTATCTTCTCGAGAAAGGGGGTGCAGTTTTATGACAGGAACAGCAAAACCACTATCTTGAATATTTTATTTTACCATATTTTACTGAAATAATACAAATTACTTTCAGTCTTTTTAATTCTTCTGTATTTGAAATGTGTGCTTCATACCAAACAGTTGATATAAATCACTGAATGAAACCGGATCAATTAAAGAAAGAAAGAATAAAAAAATTACACAACAGATATTGTTATCATGACAGACCTGTTTAGTAATATCTGTGTGTGTGTGCCTGTATGCATAATATATGAATGCATAACTTTCATCTCAACATTTTATCAGAAATAAGTGTCCTGTGTGAGAGACAAGGATAAGGGGAAGAAACAACACCCCCTCCCCCCTTCCCTATGAGTCTGTGCTGTAGTTCAGATACAACTTGCAGTAACTGACATCCAGTTTATGTGGCAGAAAACTGAAAGAATTGTAAACAGAGTTGTCTATCATGAAATTAACCATACATAACATGTATAAACTCAGAGGTTTTAAGTGTACATTGGGTGTAGCTCAGGGACCTCTGAACGTGTATGTGCATGTGTCTGTTATGTGTGTATGTGTGTGCATATCGTCGCTGAAGTGCAGAGTAATGCTGCAACCACTTGTCATCAGCTGGGGAACAACACTGAATATTTAGACTCATTAAATATCATCAAACATACAGAATGATTCAATGATTAAACAACCAGTTTAGAGTGTACTCACTTTAATTCAAGGATCAAAAATATGACAATATACAGTACAATATTTTGCATTAATCAATATTTCGTGCGTACAAGTGAAAAATACAGTGTTTCAGTTAATTTTGTGTTTAAAGCGGTGGGAATCATAAAACCTTTTCTGGGAGTCTGTTCATTCCTTGCCTGGTTCGGCACACAGAAAATAGTTTACTGCTCGCTCACTCTGACAGTAAAAATGAAGAAAGACACAAGTCACACTACCTTCTAGAATAAAAACTTGACTCTGAACAACATTTGTGGACCTGAATCAAAACACAGTCACTGTGGGTTGAACACCTGACATATCTAATAAGTCAACTGTTTCAATTGTGTTTAATGTCTTCTGATTAAAAATGGTCGCTTAATTTCAATGCTACGAAAGGTTCTGGGGGTTAATGTACCTACTAGGGAGCTTAGGCTTTTAATCGTACAAGCTTTAAAAACAACCTGCAAGCGTTTAAACATAGATAGATTTATTATGGCAATAACTCACTTTTTGTTTTACTTTACTGGTTAAGGATTTTAAGATGAAAAAGTTCAGATTGTTTTTTCCCAACCACACAAATGGACAAATGCAATGACAGCCCTCTAAATTAGTTAATATGAGCAGTATGCCCCCTGCTCATCTTTACCTATGGGGCTAAGGATGGTTGTTAGCATCCACACAATAAAACAATAACACAACCGTGGTGTTTTAGCTTGATAATATGTGCATGTAAAATACCCAAACTGTCTCATTTATGAAGTTTTTAAACGACAACAACAACATATGCAGACTTGTGTTGTATACATGCTGGATGTTGCCGTTTTCCAGTGGGAAGAAACAAATGGCATGCCATCGTGTAAGAAACTGCATTTTAGAAATTACGGAAGCATTCTTACTAGAAATATAATAATCTATTTCAAGTTGCTGAATCCTGATGGTGTTCAGGTTTTAGGATTGGACAGAGTATGAATAATGGGCCAATATTAGGCTGCTTATACATGACGGACAGATACTATGTATGATCCCACAGGTCAACATAATCATTAGCACCCTATTTGTAGCTACATCTGCGTATTGGTTGTTCTAGATACAATTCTAAACTTCACAATAAATTACATCTTAATTCTCGTGGGCAGAATTAGAAGTTTAATAAACTGCATTATTACTGTATCACATTTTCTCTACATCTAATATTAGTTAAAGCAACAGTTCAGCTATTACCTTTAAGTTTCCAAAAAGAAAAACAAGACCATAAAATGCCACAATCCCAATGTTTTACAACCAAATGATTGCACTGTTGTTCCAGAATCCCATATCTCTATATCTCCCACGTTTTCTCATGTCACAAACGTCTGGTTGCCCGAAAGCGAGCAGACGGAGTTCCTCTGCCTTCATGTGCCGATAATAACCGCTGACCTCCTGCATTTTAAAACTGTAAACACAACTTCTCAAGGTCATGTCGCCTTTTGGCTACTATTTTAGAAAACACTTTGTACTGCAAAGGCACAATGAAAACACCCACAACAGTTTACTTGGTCCTATGTAACATTTCTTTCGTCTTAAAGTGGTCAAATAAGCACGAGATCTCGACTTTAAACAAAGTGGGAGAGGCATCATGAATTACCCATACTTTCTTGCTTTCGGGCAGCATGTGCTTGTGATACATCGTAATTAAATAATTCTAAGTGAGGTAAAATACATACTATAATGTTATCGACACTTTTGCCCTTTTTTGGAACTCTACAAAGTACATTTCTACTGATATAAGGTATCTTGGAGACAGCTCAGAAGGAGCTACAATACTGAATGCCTTACCGCTGAATGCCTTACCGCCACACTGTGTGTTATGTGGACATACACACACAGTGTGTGACTGCATTTTTGGAGAGAGCGTTAATGACTTTCAAATTAGTGTATAAATCCTACACTGTTTCATCGCTTTTTCCTGAATCATCTGACTCCTGATCAAGCTGTGCATTGTGGATGGAAATGCATTAATTAGATAGCCTGGTGTATAAAGGAGAGTACAGTATATCTCGACAGGCGTCGCTATGCTTGTCCTGACAAAGTGAAGACGTAGAAGCAAAGCCAGCTGGTGTGAATAACAGTGGCTACTTTTTCTCTTATATTTCTCTGACTCCCTAAAGACATTGCATTTTCAACTGTCAACACAAAGCCCCTTCAACTGAGTTTACTTCACCTCTGACCCTCTGACCTCATGCTCTCGCGCAGTCGCAGCTATGTTCTTTTCACATTCCTCCTTAATTGGTCATTGCATAATACAAAACCATTGCTATTTTCATGAAGTTATCAAATGATCACTCTGTGCCCAGTCTGTTTCTCTCACACTTTTGCTCCAATTTCATTCCTGTCTGTCTCATACACATAAACATCCTGCTTCCACCATAGAGGTCTTAAAAATACCTTCCTTGGCCCTGTTCTCTGCCTCCCCCTCCTCCTGATGTCACCCTCTTTCACATCTTTCTCCCTCCTACCCTCTCTCTCCTTCTCGTGAGTCCTGTCAGTGGCTCATGGTGTTCTTGCCAAACTTGTCGCCGAGTTGTTGGATGAGCAGAGCCAGCTCTCCAGCAGCATCGGACTTCTCCTCCAGGAGCTCATAACGGAGGCTGGAAATGTCTTGCTTGATCTCCTTCAGCTCACCTACAACAAAGTCACACACGGACATGAGCCCCAAAACTGTGCTATAGTTGACACGTGTGAGTACATGCAGTCGTAAAGTACAAACAATGCTACGATATACAGAAATACCTCATTTCATGGACGTTATCTCACATGCACTGAGCAAATAATGACACAATGAGAGTGGGCTGTAATGAAGAGGGAAGTTTTACCTTCATTGACTTCATCGCTCTCTCTGTCCACTTGGGCCTTGAGCACAAACCTCTTAGTCAGGCGCTTCATGATATTCTAAGCAGAGGAGAGGAAAGGAGAGAAGGTGACGAGGTTATGTGACATAGAAGCATAGCGTATTCATCCCCATTTGTGTGCACACACACACACACACACACACACACACACACACAGAAAGTGGTAGAGCAGCACTGTCTCGGAGACTATGTGTGAAATATTGAGTATTGATCTGTAGCCAACAGAGATGTCCTGCAGTTCTTGCCAAGGCTCATGCAGTCAATCTCTGCATGTAGCCAATCTGAATGAGTCTATACCTGTCACCACTCATACAAATGTCTTATTACGTAACATCTCCATGCCTGGTGTGTGCGTGAAAACCCACACTATCTGCGAGGATTGGGAGAAAAGCACAATCGACCTGTGAAGGAAGTTAGATTTCCCTCAGGGAAAAGGTGAAGGGCAGACTCAGGAGGAGAGCGTCTCTTCCTTTTCTCAGCGTGATGCCACAAGCTCATTTACTGAGTGCCTGCCTTCCATCTCCCCCAAGAAGCTCATTAGAGGCATTTTCAGCCTCTGCTCATGTGTCTCTTTTTCTTTTTGCCGTTCCTCTTCTCTTTCACCCGCAATAACTTCTTCAAACCTGCCTTCTTTTCAGTCGATGCCCTTTCATCCAATCTCTTGGAAACGCCTTTCCTCTCTGTCTCTAGCTCTTCTCCCTACCCCACTCTTACATCCCTCGGTCTTTCATAGCAGTCATTTTGCCTTTTTCAACCCTCAAATGTTTCTCTCTCCATCTCTCTTCCTGTCATCCTTTATCACCCTCCAGCCATTCACACTTTTGTTTTGTTCTATATTCCTCAGCCTTATAATTTCTCCCTCTCATTTAATTATTTCTTGTCCCTTCTACTCAATCCTTTCTGAGATTCTCCGGTTGTGCTTGGGCTCATCTTTGCTCCACCCATCCATAGCTCCCCGTCTTACCTCGTATCTGGTCGGGTGTTTTCTAGATCTTTTGAGGATGAACTCTTCTCCCGGGCGTGGATAAGTCCTGAGGCGTTCATCCTGTTGGAACAGTGAGATACAGACAGTGTTAACGCCACATTTCAGGGTTGAGTGATCTTCTATAATGAAAGCATTTGAGGTTTTTGAGGAGGCGACGCTAGCGAAACAAAACAACAATGAAAGGAAGGTATCTGGTGCTCGCAGATGTCTTCAAAGAGAAGTGAAAGTGAATCTCCATCAACCAATTTATAGATTTCCTCCACGTCCACGACGTTGCTGTGTAGCTTTTGTGTCATTTTGGCGCTGCAGTGACAAAATGAGTTCTAACTTAAGTGTGGACATACACAACTAGCTGCCGCTCTAAATGCTCTAAAGCTATGGAAGCGTTGAACCTTCTCAACATAATAGCCTGATGATTCAAAAGTTTTATAATAACCAATAACATGTACATTCTACATGTGCCCTTCCTTCATAGGGTGTCTGGGCTCAGCGGAGACAGGTTGAGGAGCTCAGACATCCGGAAAGAGCTTGAATTAGAGCTACTTCACATGGAAACTGGCCAGCTGAGGTGCTTTGGGCTAGCACGGTGGCGAAGTGGGTTACGCTCTCGCCTACCACACCAGCTACGTGGGTTCGAAACCCGGGTGTGGTGGAGTTCGCAAATTTCGAATTCCTGTGCTAGGTGGGTTAGCTCATTTCTTCCCACAAAAAAAAATTCCCCTTGGAGATTAATAAAGTATATATCTATCTATCTATCTATCTGATCAGGATCCTCCTGGACGCCTCCCTTTTGGAGGTAAGAGAACCCAGAGTAGACCCAAAACACTGGAGTGATTATAAGTCTCATCTGGCATGGGAATGCCTCGGGTTTCCCCAGGAAGAGCTGGACAATGTTGCTGGTAAGAGGGATGTCTGGGATACCCTGTAAAGCCTGCTGCCCCCGCAACCCGGCCCAGCATACGTAGAAGAGAAAGGGTAGATGGATGGACATCTGAGCTTTTTCAAAAAAATAATTACCAAAGCTCAAAAGTAAAGAAGTCAAATCACATCAGAAAAAAACATTACTGAAGTTCATGATACAACACCTCAACCAACCAACAGAGAATCAATTACAGCAGAGACCATTCAAGGCTACATTCATTTGTGCTCTCACTGACTTTATTTTGTTTTTCAGAGAAACTCATCTTGTGCTCACTGAAAGTACATAATAGAGTATTTTTTTATGACTTTGTAGAACACAGAACACCTACAACAAACACTATATTTTTGCAATAGAGGCCAATCAATCTACTCACTGCTTCATTGAACCACACAACCAGATGGGAAGAACTGCTTCAGCTTCATGTGAATGTGAAGAACACTTTTATGTGGAGATTTACTAAAGCCCAATTTAACCAGCTCAAATCTTTGTTTTGTATTCTGTGATCTTGTCCCCATCGATAACCTATCAATAACATGCTTCGATGGTCTCTGCTGCCTCAAGTTAAGTGAAATTAAATGTCTTTGCTCTTATCAAGCTATTAATCATCCCAACTACCGTGAACATATGAAAGCAATATTCACTTAAGAAACTACAACTTACTTGGTTATCTCCTGAACATATGCTGCTTTCAAGCTCACACAATTGGCTTTAATTTAGCGCATCACCTTTCTCAAACGGTGGATATCCAACATGAGAAACGTGGACCAAAAGACTGAGAGGAATAAATTGATGATTCAGAAAGATCACGCCGTCTTCTCCAAATCCTTCTTGACATTCTCGACGCTGCATTGCGGTCGAGTGTGAGCTTAATTATCGATTGCTTGCTGAACCTGCTGTTAAACTGTCAGAGCTGCAGGGAACTTCAGGAGCTCATAGAGGCAGCGGGGTGTAACCCATCTTGTCTCCATCCCAAACCTGCTCAGGCATTGGAGTAGAGGCAAGCCTGACTAATAGCTTATCTGAGGCGCCGGTGCGAGCCATTTGAGCCCAGGAATCAGACAGAGGAAATGCCTGCGGACAAGGCCGGCGCTAAGATTGATTCTGTGCTAAATGGCCCATGCTTTTTTCACACGCAATAGTTTACACTAATTTTATTTCGATTGGACGATCCTTTAGAGGGAGAACATGTAAAAATGAAAGGAGCTAAAGTTACATTGCAGGCATGCAGTGTGAATATAATGTATTTCCTGGGTCTCAACCACAAGGCCATCTTAGCTCAGTAGACACACATATATATATATATATATATATACACACACACACACACACACACATACAGAGGGAAAAGAATGTAGCATGATTTAGCTGGGCAGGAGCCTGCAAAAGAGGAATTTCTAGATGGAAAGTACTCAGGCTAATCAGTTTGGCAAAATGTTCTTTAAATAGATATATAGAAAACAAGTTATATGTTGTCAGTAATTAACTTGTAATTATAGGCTCCCACCAGAGTTTCTGTAAACTGTGCGAATAGTTGAATCAAAGCACTTGAGCACATGATAATACTGACAAGAGAGACAGTCTAATATTTAGTGGCTCCTGCGACTTGGTTTTGAAAATCATAATAATCGACTCTTCACAATATCAAAAATAATGTCAGCCCTTTTGTTGTTCCCTCTCACAGAGATCAATGTATGTTAAACAACAATATATTTTGTTTGTTCGTCACCAGCTAAGTAATCAAAGGGCGCCTGACCCTGACCTTGGCCTGCGAGTTGAGAATGCCCAGCTCCAGCTCGTTGTTATGGCGATGGCTGTTGGCTTTGCAGAGGCGTATCAGACAGGACTTGATGCGGAGGACCAGGTAGTAGAAGGACTTTGGGCTGGGAACCATGTTGAAGGGGGCGGGCAGGGTGCGGCCCTCGTCAAAGTAGGAGATCCACAACTTGGCTCGGGCAAACTTCCACTCTACGTCGGCATCCTCCTGCGGAGACGGAGACGGAGTGTTCGTTGAAAGAAAACTAGTGACTTCTTTACTTACTTCTCTGTGTATCTTTTTATATCTCCACCAGGAGATTATGTATTCTGTTGTTTGCTTGAGTGTGTGCGTCTGTGCCTGTCTGTCTACAGATATATAATCTCCTGGTAGCACTTACATACTTTAATCTCAAAATCTGAGTCAAAACCTTTAACGACTCACATTAGCCCAGTGCAGACAGCTGTATAGATTAAAATGAGAATGTGTCTGTTGCGTGGGACTTGCGAGTGGACCTCAGGTGCGAGCTACAATTTTGGGTTGTGTTTACTCTAGCAAACATTACAGCAGTGGTCATTGCAGACACAACTGGCAGAGATCTGCTCAGTGAACCTTTCTTCCATTGTATTGATTATTTTTAAGGACTATGGTATCTTCAACTCACTCTCTAATTCTCCTGCAGGCTCAGATGTGCTCAGACAATGATCCTTATTGAATTGTTGACAGTATTATAACCTTCAATATTGACTGACCATCTTATTTATCTATACCTCTATCTCCTGGTACGAGCTGTTGATCATAGCAATGAGCATGTTGAGCAGAACGACCACCATTGTGACATTATAGACTCCGTACAGCACGTAGCCGATGTTCTCGATGAACTTATGGTCGTACTTCAGCACCACTGAGATCACTTCAGACAGCCCAAAGATCGACCAGAAAAGAGTCTTAAAACTCTCCTCCACCCTGTGAGGAAAGAAAGAGAAGGTGAGGCAGTCAGAGAAAAGTACATGACAGCAAACACACACATAAAGTGCACCGTGTTAGCAGCTAATGGCTGTCTCACTCAAACACAAGCACATACAAACACACAATGCGTTTTAATGTCGTGGGGGTTTATGAGGTGGCACTGATGAAATAACTGATGGGTCATGTCCAATTTGAACACATTATCCCATTATCCTACTCACACACACGCACTCACAATCACACACACACAGAGATAAAAACATGTCTGACTTCAGCAAAAGCAGGAAATGGGAAAAGGGAATTCTGCATTTGAGAGATCATTTGGTTTATAGAAATCATTCATCCTGTAGCCTTGTCTTATGTTGACCTTTACTGAAAAGAGATACTAAAATATCATTATCAGTTAATGGGGAAACAATAAAGGTTAACAATATATATGTGGATGTGGTATTTCTATTTAAGGCTGTGTCTGAAAAGATAAATAAAACAATGTTTAATTTAATTTAACATTATTCTTGGTGATTAAATGTGTTGTCCTCAGTTTAATTTGAGATGACATGACAATTTGACAAGAAAACTTATAACTCTGTAAATGTTGTTACATTTCCTGAGGTCCACAGCCATATCTCTGCTCAACCTGAGGGCTCATTCTCTGACACTGACCCAAGGTAAAAAAGCATAAAGCTGCAAGACCTATTACCATTGACATTCAGGTACATACGTCTGTCGTTAAATATTCCATGAGTGGTAAGAATGGGACTGAGATGACAGAGGGGGGTGGGGAGCTTCAGAAAGACACACACTTTCATTGGTAAGCAGAGAGCTAAGTAAAAGACACACACACACACACACACACACACACACACACACACACACACACACACACACACACACACACACACACACACACACACACACACACCTGAGACTCATGGGTACTTCAGCTTTGACCTTATAGGCAGATAGCAAAAACTAGCTATGAAGTGTGGTTGAATATACTTCCAGCAAGGCTAATAAATGACGGCTGGGACACGGTCTTTGACCCCGTGGGAGCTACGGGGTAGGACACACGAGCAATGTAACCAGAGTTGTGTTGTTGAAGACATACAGCAGAGTGCTCTAGAAATAAAAGGGATGGTGTCCGCTCAGCTGCTCTTTGAGCGTGCTCAGATTGACACAACGTTTTGGGTACACTAGACGGGATAGCGGCTGGTGCACAATTAAAATTGCAGAGCGACAGGAATGAGCTAGCCAGTGGGACACGCTCACATGCACTAATAGGAACTCGCGGCCAGCTGGTTACGTAAACAAAACATAGAGAATCTTGGATAACAACAGAGGGATTTCATTCTCTGCTCAGGTGGACAATACACATTCACACACCTTCATAGCAGCTCTTCTTTGTGTTGCTGTAATGGACGGCATCAGACAGACCAGTGCTTCGAGACCATCAGTGACCGAAGGATGATATCAGCAATACCATCTTCTCACTTACTATTCACATCACATACGTCCACCACATATCGTGCAATCAAGAGGACCGAGGAAGGAGAATTTGGTCACCTTGCCTTGAAAATCTGTTTTTTGAGCCTTCTCTCTTTAATTAATGCCTCATCACTTATATGGAGCCTCTATTACAAGATAAAATATGTTTTCATGTGGCTTTGAAAAAGCGACAATTATCTGGTCTCTATAACGTTATATCCAAATTATCTTTTTAATCAAATTGTTCTGTCTCCCAGCTCTCCTTTCTACTCGTGTGAAAAGCTCACTCGATTTACATTTTTATATTCACCCCCCCAAAAAATGTGAGTGTAGATAATGATGAAGGGCTTTGTTCCAGGGAACGTTAATGTGCCATTCAACCAGACACTGGCCCAAACGCACACACATGCAATTAATAGTACACACACACACACACACACACTCACTATAGTTGCTATTTATAGACACTGTTCATATTTTCGCCCGAGCAGACTGGTGGTTTAATTTAAAGTTCTCAAACTTTGTGTGGCATCTTATGTGTTACTGGAAGTGAACCCCTTCCAGCAGCATACAAGTCACCCGTCTATATAATACTGTATGCATGACTTCATACATTACACTGCCTCATTTAGGAAAAAAAATAAAAACAGAGATATGTTTTTTCAAAATAATCATGTATACGTGAGGGGGGAGGGTCTTCTTTGCTGCTGGATAAAGCTGACGCACATGCAGCCGTTGAGTCATTTTGGTTTGCTCGTTTTCTTCTTATTCGATTTACTGAAATCTGCGTGAGATGACTCTCCGGGAGCAAGGGATATTATGAACAATCTCAAATGTATTTTTGGAGATCTACATCATTGATACATTAAAATGTGTTTTGACACTGTTCATGTGTGTATTATGCAACCTGTGACTGAGATATATGAGACTAATGGGAGTTTTTTTTTTTTTCAATGTAAAATAACGAGATTATTTGATTTCAAACTTGGTGTGTTTGTGTTATAAGATCATTCTACAACAGGCAGAGAATCAGCAGGGACAGTGAGCATCTGGAGACAGAGATGGACAGTGTGCTATTATCTGTTATTAAGAGTGACAGGTCCCAAACAGCATGACGGCTTAATATGCGGGCACACACACACGCACACACGCACACACACACACCCAGGACACTGACAGTAAAGAACTTATACAGCCTTGTGTGCGTCTGTGTGTGCGGGGGATGGTGAGTCACCTCGGCTCTGCAGGAGCCGTCCAAACCCAATCACACACACACACACACAGGCCCAAATCAACCTCTTCTCTCCAGAGACCGGCTCTCTTGCTTTACGCCTCAAAGTTTGTCTAAGTTCTTCTCTCCCTCGCTATCATCTCTGCCCCTCATTTGTTTTCTCAATCTCTCTCACCCATTTTCTCATTGCCATTGTTTTTATATATCTTCACCCCCCTTCCCCTCCTCCCTTTCCATATTTCATCCCAACAGCTTTTAGTAATTTCTGTCACTCAACCTATTTGTATGGTTTATACTTTTGTTTTTGATGTCAGTCAGACAGGCAACTATAGAGAAAACATCTTTAAATATTAAATTGAGGATCTGCCGCACCGACATGGCTGTCACCATGGCGACAGCAGGGGCTTGCCCACTTTGAGTTGGAATGAATGAATGCTGCCCCCAAGAGATGCTGGCAAGTCTGCCTGCGTGTTTTGTTGATAGAAAGACAAAAAGATACTGATGTGTGTGTCTGTTTATGAGTGTATGCATATTTTTGTGACAAATAGTGTCATACAAAATTAGAGAAAGAGAGAAAGGATGCTGTTTTAGTGTGTGTCTTTAGGCAACTTGTGAGATAATTATTATTAAGCAGAGAGGAGAACACGACAAGAAGAGCAATTAGAGAGTCTTTTGATACGGAATCAAACACAACATCAACTTTTTTTTAATGTTCCCTTGCGGTCTGTTTTTCTGTCTCTGTTAATCTGTGTTATCTTCGTCTTTTAAAAAAAAAAGCAGCACAAACCATTGTGTTTGGCTGATTTGGAGTTCGGCGACTATAACGTGTGACATCAGCCAGTTAAACCCCTCAGAACAGTGAATGTCGAGTTATAGCTGATCTACAGTAACTTGTCCAAATGCTACAGTAAGGCGATACTCAGGGAGTCTTTATTAGAGGAACCAAGTGTGCGCACATCCAGGCAAAGATACCAAGGTGCAAGGCAAAGAATAAAACTGCAAGGCACAAAGGAGCTTCAGGCCTGAGGATCAAAACACTGCTTAAAAAGGAGGAAATTAGAAAATAAAATATCAATTCTGAGGTTAACAGTGTGCAGCCCTCCTTTATACCCTGGTGTCTTTATTAGCCTTGACAAAACCAAGAAGAAAAGGATTTTTGGGGAAGTTTACAGTTTCTCGGCTGGTGAGAAGGCTGATCTTTTGTCTTGGACATCAGTTATTTAGCATATATCATCATGTATGTGAACATTTAAGACCCATTTTATGGGAAGGAAACATTAAAGATTTAGCCAGGGACAGGTTTTTCAAACAAACTCTCATGAAGTTAAAATGGGTTAACAGACAGTTAGAAAGCTGTTTGAGGGACCTGCTGTTGCAAAAGCTACTATGAGTAATCAGTGTTTTTATAGTTCATTACATCTTCATGTGATGATCTAATGATCATTATTGAAGAGTTGCCATGACTATATGTGATCTCCCTGCTCTCAACTAAAGGAATTAATTTCAATTCAATGATGGTCTCAGTGCTATTTTGAGGGATTACGTCTCACTAAGATGGAAATGTAATGTTTGAAGTCATTTGTCATAGTAATGGAAAAATGTGTCGAAAAAAACAAACAAGATTTTGTCACAAACTCTAAAGCTACTGGTTCGAGCAATGACATTTAAGAGCGATGACATTTAAGAGCCCATATTGGTCATTGATGTATTGTTTTTCTGTCTCGCCTTAATTGTAAATGTGTCTCCTCTCCTCAATTTGACGTTCAGATGTGCTCGACTGGGAAAGGCTGAACACGGCACCTCTGCCTCGCCTTCAGAGCTAATGCATTCTCAACCATCTGCCTTCCCTTCCCTCTCTCTCTGTTCCCCTCTCCATTTACGTTGCATTACATTCGTTTTGTTCTTGGCTGTAAAATATGCCTCCTCTCTTGCCAGTACTAAAAATATAAAAATAAAAATGAAGGCTTGTGTTGTCAGAAAAACATAACCAATATAAAAAAGCACAGTTATGTGAAAAGTACTAATATTTAACTGCTGGGGAAAAAAAGTTGACAAAATATACACATACTATACAAGTTATTCTATTATTTCTTCCCACCTATTCAAAGGGTCACTGGTAACATGTCGTGCCATCTAATCGTGAGCCTGTGTGGCTGAGCTTTTGTCTGTTGACCTTCTCTCGTCCTCTCCCTCATTTTTCTCTTTTGTCTATCCTGGCTGGTCTCCCACATTTTACCTGAACAAACAGCCAAGCCCAAAACACCATCCTCTGCATATACATATCTACCTGTGGTTCTCTTTTCATCCCTTAAAGACTTAATCGGTATGGAACTTTGTTCCAGTACTGTTAGCTTTCCCTTAGATTGTACTGCATTTATTCAATATTATTTCCACGGTTTCACTACAGCATCAGTATAATTATTATTTAGAATGTTTTCATGGTCCTTTACACCCCGTTATGTCTGTTATATTACTCTGAACTGCCTTCACCTATTTCATTTCACTCATCTCTCCTTTGCCCCTTTACTTCCCCTGTCCCCTCTCTGTACTTCTGTCTGTGCAGTGATGTCATGCATGGTTGACTAGAACATAGAAACAGGTCCACTGCTCCACCGCTGCTGTCCAAATCAGAATCCTGATAAGTGTGTGTGTGATTTGATCTGTACATATATTTGTGTTTGCCTACCTCAGCATCTGTTATAGCATATGCAAAAACAAACAGTGAGAGAGAAGTGTGATGTGTGAATGCACGTCTCTTGGGCGTCACTGCTAAAGTATATTTGCACATTAATGGGCAACAAAAGGCATGTGTGTTTTTTTAAGTTTGTGCCCACAGGGTTTGGGTATGTGTGTGGCCATTACTGCTCAGTCTTCATTAATCCCTATCCAACTGTGCATGTATCTGTGTATGTGTGTGAGTTTCACTTGTGTGAGTATGTGTGTGTGTGAGAGAGAGAGCGATATCCTCCACCGTACTCCACCCTCCTTCTCCTTACATCCCTCCCTCTGTGCCACAGCCTGAGTGGCCCCTCCTGGGGTATCATTACTACCTACACCTGGCTCCCTCCTCCTCTTCCTGTATCAGACCAGCCCTCCATAAACAGGCCCTGTCTGACAGCTGAAGTCACACTACACCAACACACACAGAGCTGAGCACAAGCACGCACATCCACACCGGCACATGTTCTCAGAGAAAAGAGATTGAAGAGACGTTGTTTCTTTTGTGAATTCTCAATTTGCACACAAGACTATTATACTATTTAACAGTCATACCAAACATATTGCATATGTCGTACTTTATAATTGAATCGAGTAGGACAGAAAAAAAACCTACTCAGATACAACAGACACAAAAATGTATCTCGGTGCAGGGACTGCAAATTCTTTAAAACACGAAGCAGACAAAGTATTGTTGAAGGGATGCTTAGAGCCAGCAACAAACACTCTTTGCACATTTCAGTTCAGGCTGGTTGAGATTTAGAGCCAGACTGACCCCTAGTGGCAAGACTGACATCAACAACAACAACAACAACATAATTTAAGGGGTTTCTGTCACCTATCTCAATACAGCTCCTGTTGGCAGAGTAGGAAACTGAAACAGCGGGGACATTTTGCCAAAAAAGCCTAATCTGACAAGAAATGTAGGCAGAAGTTTTAAGATGATAAGCTGACAATGTACATTCATGATGGAAATGACTGTGTAATGGTGATAAGGGACTTCCATCTACAGGGCGCGTGGGTCTTTTCTGCCTTCATTATGTCTGACTCCCAGGTAGTGACCAACATCTTTCTAACTGTCTATTTGAACTCCATTAGTCTCCGTTTCTACCTGTCTATCTATCTTTTTTGTCGGGGAACTCCGTCTCACGCCGCCGCTCTGTCTGTTGGCCCATCACGTTGCCTGGATCTTTGGCTCCATGTGGGCAGCAAAGCAGAACTCACTGCCTCTAAGACCTCAGCGCTTCGGCTGAGCAGAGGAGCTACACTGTACATGCACAGCAGAGAGGTGATAGAAGGGCTTCTGCCAATCGGCTCGTAGCTCCGTCACTGCGAGCAAAACACTCAAAGTCACGACTGTTTGCTGTCCTGCTCCTCATTGGTGGAAAGAGCTCCCCTTTGACATCAGGACAGCAGAAAGTCTCTACACCTTCCGTCGCTAACTAAAAACACATCTTTTTCGACTATACCTTGAATAGGGAAGGTAGCGCCGTGGTAGCACTTTAGTAGCACTTAAACGGCTCTTACTGATAGCACTTTGTTGTTTAACTTTATTGAAGAAATTTTACTTTTTTGATTCCTGTTGTTCTGAGTTTTACTCATGGTTTAATGCACTTATTGTAAGTCGCTTTGGATAAAAGCGTCAGCTAAATGACATGTAATGTAAAAGGGTGGGTGGTATTATTGCACCTCCAGCATGTGAGCTGGAGGTGTGAAATGTACTACACTGTCTGGTTGCAATGTCTAAGCTTGCTGACCTGATGATGCAAATGTGTGTCAATGTTCAATGTGTATACAAAGCTTAGTTACACACATGCTAAAGAGAAATGCATCTGTATCAAGTGCACATACGGGTGTATAACCAGATAAGAGGAACAGACAGATGGATAGGCAAGCAGTCTTGCACGGTGAATTCTGCCAGTCACTTTGACTTTATCTTATTTAATCCTTAAGTCTGGTTTGATTGTGGAAGGGGAACTGAGATCCAAGACAAATAACTGGACCAACAAATCAGGAAAGGCAGGTTTTTGTCCTCATGCAAACAAACTATGGTGCATCAAACACTGTGTGGTCTACTGGAAGTACTCCAAACCAGCAACAACAAACAGGCAAACAGCACAAGGTTTATGATCAATGAGGAGACAGATGTTGACACCTGGAAGCAGTCTGTCATGGTTGGAAAGCCTGTTAATGAAACATTAACTGAGGGCAAGGATTCAAGTCACACCGTGTGTTCTTCCCTGATATGAAAAGGGTAAATTATGCAGAAGAGCATAAACACCATGCTCTACTGAAGGTACAGATTGGTTTTGAACCTGTCTATTCCTCTAACCTGGTAGGATGACTCATTACCCAACTTGCACAGAGACAGAGCTACGTGTGACTTTGTGAGTCCGAGCTTTCTTGCAAAGTGGAAGTGTGAACCTTAACATACCAGATGATAAACTGCAATTACATAGAGTCTTCCACTCTGATTGGTCAAATTGGACCAACCCGGCTGGATTTAACCCTTTAGAATCAGACCGCCACTGTGGGTTGGTATTGCAGAGCTATTGTGGTGTCTCAGAACTGGCCTGTCACCCCTGAAGGGGAGTTTGTGAAACAACTTTCTCAGAGACTCTTCCCACAGACCAGATGGCGCTGTCACTTCAGTCAGTAAAGGTGACAATGTTGACGTTCCACAGCCTCAGAGGAAGATCTCAACACAAGATAACAAAGTTAACAACAGGATGTGAAGACACCTAATGATTAACTGAGGTCTTTCTTTACAACACACACAACACCTCTTTCTCATTTCCCCTCTCTCGTTTCAACAAATGTCAAGAAGAACCTTACCAGGTCAAATAATAAAACATAAAACAGGGAGATGTACAATTATTTTCAGCAGGACCGAATTACCGAATTCAAATTATTCAATAACCCCAATAAAGTTACCCAACAGATGATTCCAAAGGAGTGGATCTGTTTACTGAGTCTGTGAGATGACAAATAGACAATCTGTGTAAACTTCTGTGTAAGACCATGCTCACTGTGCGACCACATTGCCATCTTGCGACCATCGGGAGTAGGGTTTCTATATTCTAAGGACCATGATCTTGATGGCGGAGATACTGCCTCTCTCCGCCTGTCGTTGACACCCATCCTAAGTAGCTAGAACTCTTCCACTTTCTTTGTCCCCGCTCTTCTTTTCGTGTTAGTTGTGCGTACTGTTTCTTTTCCGGAGCTTCATTCATGCTCCCGTTTTTCTTTATTCAATCTTTCCAGATACTGTCTGAGTTTATTTTTCCCTTTGTAACTTCTTACTCGCCTTAAGTATCATATTTTAATCCCTTTTAAGCCAGCCTTATTTGTTTCCGTTTGTACGTCCGTGAACCTTGTGTGATATTAACTTTGAGGAGTGTTTATCTCAACGAGTAGTCTTAGTTAAACCAATATTTAGAGCATTATCTAACCCCCAGCTCATCGAATCGTCTGCCACAGATCAAGAACCTGAAGTTAGGCAAGATCCTGTGCCTGCTTCCCATAACCACTTTGCAACAGCAGTGTATCAACCTCAAAGATACTTGCCAGTCCCACTGTGTGCCAGCTGAGGACCACTGTTTCCTGACTCCTAGTCGAGTCCAACTGGAGTAGAACCAACCCGCTGAGACCGCAAAGTCTTCTGCAACTACGGGGCACAAAGTAGGAAACTTGCATCTTCTTATATGATCAAGAGTTGGTGTCGGATAGCGCTCTGAATTATTCATAGTTACATTTATAGTTTAGTTTGGTATCTTATTGGAAATCACATCCTTCCTTCACTATCCCAAATCATTCCCATTTGCAATTTGAAACTAGAGTTTATTCATTCATTGGTATCCCTCTTCATTTGTTAATCCATTTATTCTTTCATTTGATTGGATTATAAATGAATCACACATTTATTGCCAAGTCGTTTTCATAGTCTTTCAAAGCTCGAACTAACGATTAATGAACTCAGAACTTACTTCTGAGATATTGAGACTCATTAATTGATTATCAACCCATTGAATTACATTTATACGATAGTCATAACCGCTGCAAAGAAGAGAACAGTAAATTACAATGTAATTACAGACCAACTCGTAATGCAATGTTTTGCTCTATTGGATTGAGCAGAAATGGTGTATGTATCTGTTTAAATCTGCAGATGTCTTCCTCTGAGAAAATGAATTATGATATGTGACAGCGAGAGACCTCAGAGAGTGTTTTCATTTTGAGATTAATGATGATGAACAGACTTTCTGGATATCTTTCTACAAATATGAGACAATATCCGTCACTCTGTTTGCAGCTGATGTGAAAGAACGAGCATGCTGACCGGCAGATATGCTAAAATGAAGGAAGGTGGCAGAAGCATTAATATTCAGATTGATGCGTTGCGGGACTTATTGGACCCGTTAGTTGCTTTACAAGCAGGTTGATATATAACTTGTCAGTACAAAATTCACATTAAAGTTGATAGAATAAACTTTCAATTTATTGTTGCTGATGTTAATGTGAAAGAACAGATTCAAGTCATTGTAAGGCTGATTTTATGCAATTCAGCCTTTAAGTGCAAATTGACTCCTCGGTTTGTGTGCAGTAGGCCATTTGAAATGGATGCTCCCTTGTAATGAAGTTAAATGCAGCACTTTAGCAGGTTAAGTGTCCTTAGAATACTTACGGTTATCATTCCTATTTTGGTTGGAGGATTTTCAATGATCAAAACTCAGACTGCTGAAGGCAGAACAAGAACTTTGGACTCTGTCCCCCGCCTTAATAGAGTAGCTCTAGGAAGAGATTGCTTCATAACCAGCAAGGAGAAGAAGATAATCTACATTACATTATATTTCATTGAGCTAAACGCTTTTATCCAAAGCCACTTACAATAAGTGCATTCAACCACGGGAGTACAAACTCAGAACAACAAGAATCAAGAAGGTACAATTTCTTCAAGAAAGCCAAACTTCAAAGTGCGATAAGTTAGTGTCACTAAAGTGCTACTGTTTTGTACAGATAATGTACATATGGAAAGTGGATATTGTATAAAGATAGACTTGGACAAAATGCTAAACTATTGTTGAATGTTTCACGTAAATGCTGAATGAAGTTTGCATGTGAATAATATGCTGGATGATGCTCAGCTTCAGAGGACTTCTTTAAATGACGTGAGCCCGAGCCTGAGGCATGTTTACACAGAGCTCAATGCTCGCCGTGGCAATTGCCAATGTTCCTTAGACAAAAGTCACTAGTGAGCACACAGACCTTTGTCATTTGGTGCAATGGGCTCCATCATATTACCGTCAACCACTTTGGTGGTGTGTTAAATCCTGCTTCACAGATCAGAGTCTATGAAATGCACTGCCTGTACCCTGGCTTGTTATTGGACAATGGGAAAGTTATTGTTCCTCAAAGAAACTTCACCAAATACTTTGGACTGGAATCAAAAACCTTTGAGATACTGTCCAAAAGCTCCTCTTGCTCTCTTTTTATCCTCATATCCATATTGACTGAAAAAACTCAACTAATGCTTGCCATCTCAATTTTACTTACATTTTTCCAGTCAAAAATGGACGTGTTTACGTGAGAGTTACAGCAGAGTAGATTTCTCTTCTATTAATTCGGATTTATATTACAATCATAGTAGGGCTGCCATATAGCATTAGCTGGCGTGTGTATGATATGTAAATGCTTAAGTTGAAACATAACCACCATCTTATCACAGTCGCTATCTCAGCCATGCATTACTTACGTGGTGAAGGCAGGATTGTACTTGGCTCCCAAATAGTACGAGTACAGGTTGAACATGCCAATCATGAAGGCCACAAAAACCATGATGAAGATGACCATGAACTTGAAGATATCTTTGACCGTGCGCCCCAGTGAGATCTGCAATGGGCCGAAGCTCTCGTTTGCTGGCAGGATGTAGGCGATGCGTGAGAAGCTCAGCACCACAGCGATGGCGTACAGGCCTTCTGAAATTATCTGGGGGTCTGAGGGGCGCCACTTGTTCCTGGCTGGAGGAGAAGAAAGAAAAAGACTGGCGGCTGAGTAAGCTATTAATGTATCATCTGATTGAGCTACTGCAGTCAAACCAGAGATCATTCTGTAATTGTCTGACTTCGAGAGAAACTCGTTTCCCAAAAACAATAAAATAGTTCCCCATTTCAGATTTTACCAATTTTAATATTATCACTCTAAATAAATCCTGATGAGGTATTTAAGTATAGCTCCAAAACTAATATTGATTAGACATTTCTAATAATCATCCACATCTGCTTTTGTGGATTTAGAATGTCAAACAATTTCTGACATCCAATTGAAACAATTGGTGTGAGTATGGTTTACTATCACAGCATTGATTTTCTACTGTGCATTAAATCCTGCATTCCTCTGGCTTTAACAATATTGCAGCTGCACTCAATTGGTTTGGAAGAGAAGGGATAGTGTGTCCAAGGAGAAGCAAGAGAGAGAGAGAGAGCAACAGGGAGGTGCAATAATAGAGGCACAGTCAGACATGTAGCTGGATGGAAAAATGATGAAGTGAAGACCAACAACAGAAAAAAAGTAAACGAAAGGAAGACTATTTTGCTGTGAAACAAGGAGTGAATACAACCAACACAATGTGTGACAATATTTACTGATATGTCATGACAGAGTCAGACCACCAGATGACAGCACTGATGAGTGTTCACTGTGCTGCTAGTCTGCAGAGTTCCTGTCAGCCTGTGTATATTATATCTCTGCACTTACTTATATACATCAATTTCACTAATTAAATGTGGTGTGCTGCAGTCAAGCCAAGGATCAGACAGGAGGAAATGAGCACACATACTGTATGTTGAGCCTTGTATGCAATAATAACATAATAAATACACCCTCATCTTCTCCTGTTCCAGCTCAGGTTTTTAGTTATTCATGACATTTTTACACAAATATTCATCTGATTTGCCTATCACAGACAGCCCCTCATGAAAGATTTGACATGTTATCTTATTGTGTCAATAACTGGCCTTTGCTTGCAAAAATGTTTTTGGGTATAAGAAGTGAAGCAGTTTGACATTTTGTGGAGCCGAATCAAAATATATACAGTATATATTTTTTAGATAAAAACATAAATAGAGATGTTTAGCTCTCATGAATAGTGGTTGTCACAATGGCAGAGAAAACAAAGAAAAGAGCGTCACACACAGGAACACAGACTTTTAAACACACCAGAGAAATCAGTACTCCTCGACATCTTCAGAGCCTTTCATGATATTTTTGCAGTAACTGCTTACCGAAAGTGAAGTAGGCGACTTCGTCGGGCAGCAAGGCGTTGCTAATGTCTTCGTCTGGTACGTGCATGTCCACATACTGCTGGGCTTTGGACGCCTTGAGGAACGCCATGAAGCGTGCCGTGAAGGAAGCCACAAAGATAGACAGCATGCCAAAGTCCAGAACGTTCCACAGGTGCATGATGTACTCTCTGGGCCCGTCAGTCCAGATCTCCTTACATTCTGACCAAATCATACCTGAAGAAGGAGGACATACAAATGAATCATACTGCAAAAATGTCAGCTCTCAAAAAACAGAATAAAAGGCAAATTCTATTTTTTTTAAATGATCTGCCAATAGAATGGGACCATTTTATTAGCCAATATTTAAAAAAAAGAATGCTAAATATCCAGTCTCAAAGAACCCACAGGTTAAACAGTACAGCTACACACAAAACAAATATATACTTGTCTCGATAGAAGAAAAGATTAAAACAATTCTCAATATGTTTGAAAATGTGCTTTTTTTTTGTCACTATACCCTGCTTAGCTGTACTGTTTGTAAGATACAATTCCAAAACATAAAGCCTTACTTCAAGATGATGGTTCTAGCATTTGTTAAATCTTAAAGAAATGTTTCTACATATTGAGCAATTAAAAAAACGTCACTTTTTTTGTACATATCTTTAGGTTTTGAGACAGTGTGACATTGTGTGAACCCGCAGGCACGAAGCCTGCAGACGGCCTCCTATGGATGATGATGTGATGGCATTGTACAGTTCAAATGGCTCATAGTGGGATCCACAGGAATTAAAAGTGTACTGTCTTTGTTCT
Organism: Cyclopterus lumpus; assembly: GCF_009769545.1. Taxonomy (NCBI): domain Eukaryota; kingdom Metazoa; phylum Chordata; class Actinopteri; order Perciformes; family Cyclopteridae; genus Cyclopterus; species Cyclopterus lumpus. The sequence goes on from NC_046975.1 coordinate 13,213,205, forward strand.
CTACTATAGTTTACTAGGAATACATGATTGCTGTTCTGTGGGGAAAGGTAACAATACAATAAAATGTGGTCATAATTCAATCTCAATATGTGAAGAAATCAAAAGGATAAGATGTTTATAATAAGAAATTCTGACTACGACAATGCAGTTTTATAATTCTGGTAATTCGGTAATAATTTGCCATCGTGGAAAGATACAAATAAACAAGGAGGCTCTCACAGGCACTCGTACAAATGTAACATTAAAAAAAAAAAATTCACATAAACAGATACTCAACCATTCAGACAGCCTAGCTCAGCTGCATAAATGCACGCGTGTATGCACGTACACACGCACACACGCACACACACACACACACACACACACACACACACACACACACACACACACACACACACACACACACACACACAACAACAACAAGGAGAAAATTGCTTACTGAAAAAGCGCCATGATCAGTATCATCTCTGTAACAATTACCGGGCCTTCAAAGCATGCTGCTGGAATTAGAATTACGCTGCATCACACACACACAAACATATGCACACTATGACACACAAGCACCTGCTGCCAAAAATTACCGCGGATGGGCAAAGAATGGTGCCACTACACGTAAACAAACAAAAACAGGAGCATATGTGCACCGACATATACAGACCACTCACATAATGTTATTAAATGTGTGTGTTTGTAGATGAAAGGAAGCACATCAGCAGATGGGAAGCAGCTGAGGTCTGACAGATATGGCCATGGGCTATTTATCTGTTGTGTATGTCTTTGTCTCACAGCCGTCTATCTTTTTCTTCATGCCTGTCTTCATGCCCCCATGTTTCCATCATTTTTCTTTGTTTTGGTCTCTATCTCTCCCGCTACTATTTCCTCAGCACCACCTCTCAGGTCAACCTCCACATTTCCCTTGAGCTTGTCGTTGTCAACATGGCCACTGCTTCAACAAATCTGTCCTGGGCAGCATCCAACCAGGAAAGCTCTATTTGATTTTTGTAATATAAAAGAGAATAAATGATTGCCAATTGAGAAATCACATCCATATTAATGAATGCTAAATATTCTAAGGAAATCCATCCAGAAACTTTTTGCCTTGACCCTTTTATAGGCTGTATCAAGGTTATTTCTTATCACGATGGAGAATCTGCCTCGACAGTGACTTTTTGCAATTTAACTTTTTGCGATTTTATCTTTTTGCAATTTAATTGGCTGCAACTCTGCAGATTTTCAAACACTGCCTAGTGTGTGCTAATTAGTGTGTGAGAAGAAGACTCACCCAACACCCACTTCATGATCAGCATCTCTGTCCAGGAGAACTGTGTGGTCTTGACCCTGAACACCTGTCGCGGGTGGTCTGTGATGGTCTCATTGGGCAGGTTCTTGACACCCTCAAAGCGGTCAGAGGCGTTGACAACAAGCAGACCCAAGAAGATGGTGAAGGAGACGGCGTGAGCCACGAACTTCATGAAGGGGCTTCGCAGGATCTGACCAAGCTGGAAGTGAGAAGATTGAGGATGTAATGAGAAATATATTCCATTGTGCATCTGTAGTTTCCAAATACTACTAAGGACCAAATGATGAATGAAGGTTAGAGATTTAGTAGTGCACATTTGGGTGCAGCGCAACCAGCTGTATACACCGACATACGAACCAAGTTGATTTGCTGAACGTATTGCTGAAAAGATTCCGATGTAAAAGATTAAAAGACATGGAGCAACTTCCAATGTGTTTCTGAACTATGTTCAATATTCATTCTGCTTTTGGTCTCAACCAACGCCTAACACAAAACTCCACCATGGCAACCAGGTAATTGCTCACTTTGTCGGTCTGTCTTTTGGACACACAAAGGTTTTTTATCACATTGTGTGAATAACAAATGTGTTGAATGCATTGCCTTTTTCATAAATCGTTTGTAAAGCTGATTTTAACAAACAAAAACATTTTAAATCCAGCATTGTGAACATAACATCCATGTTTTCTTGGCTAGTGGTCTTCTTCTCTCTTGCCATTGCTAGCTCATGGCTGTTCGTCCTGGGCATTAACACCACCTGTAGATCAGTGAAATAATGTGGAACCGTTGGCAGGAATGTGTGGGGAGCCACTTATCAAAATAAAACTAAAACTGCATAGCACTACAAGGGGAACTACACATGGTATATTTAAGGTGATGTCAAAGCCCAACAAAGTGTAAAATTGCAGCCAAACAAAACATGTGTTTTCGTTTACTGAGATAATCAGTGTTCATGCAGAGTTCCTCAAATGTTGGACCCCAGAGATTACGATCTGAACAGCATTAAACAAGCGTATTAGCAGGCAAACGGCAGCTGTTATGATTCATGAGTGTGGAATATAATACCAGAGTAACTAGATGCCAAACAATCAGCAGAGACTGTGAAAATGCACCATATGGGAAGAATGTAATGAAAGGTGCTGCTGCACAAGGTGCATTCAACATGACACCACCCAAATACACACACACACACACACACACACACACACACACACCATTTGAGATGGCAACATTTGCCACTCTCTTAACCTGCTGTGTTCAATATTATCTACCCACAGGCTATCGCTATTCTCTGCATGCACAGTGACATATCAAATTTGATAGCTGTCCTCGTGGCACACACACTATTAAACCATGTGAGGTGGTGAATCTTAACCCGGCCAAAGCTCCTGTACACCTCCACCTGCCACTGGGACGACTCAGCCTCTGTGCTGAGAAGGCTGATCCATTTCACCCCTCAGCTTCAATGAGATGGTCATCCTAAATCAGGCCTACTGCTCTGTGAGGACTGCAAACCCCATGGGTTTCTTTTTTTTGTGATGATGACAAGAGCTGATCTTCCCCAAAGAAATGGTGGCCCCTAGCAGCAGGCGCACACAGACTAAAAGAAAGGAATTTGGTGAGAAATGGAAATCTCACAAGGCCAGAATGGTGCTGCTGTATCTTTTATTATTTCACCTGGGAAAAGCAAGCCTGGCATGTACAGGCAGGCATCCACTCTGAATATGAGCAAGGACCTTCTGTCATACTGTACATATATTGGGGACACCAACAGTTCTGGGGACAGAGAGGAACTGGCCACTGGGGAGTTCCCCAGAAAACTACTATACCTTCAAGGAATCTTTTTCTGTTTGAGGCATAAGGCGCCGCTCGCTCCCATCTCCAGCTGAGAGATCAGCAAGCGGCAAGTTTCATTACAAATAAAGCTCTCTTGGCTTTATTTGTAATATATGAATAGACAACTTTGTTACATGCCACAATCATATGAACACAAGCAGAAAAAGCCTTCAGAAAAATATACCTGTTGCAAATTGTTCTATGGCTCAGTGGGTGTTTTGTGCAACTGTATGAGCTACCGTGCTGCATCAACAATCACCATACACTTTTGTATCTCATGGTTCCTCTTGTTGCCCTCGATGGACTGGCGGCCTGTCCAGGGTGTCCCCTGCCTTCGCCCTATGTCAGCTGGGATAGGCTCCAGCGCCCCTGCGACCCTAATGAGGATAAGCGGTATTGAAAATGGATGGATGGATGGTTCCTCTTGTGCTGGGAAAGAACCTACTCTGTAATAGGAAAAAAAAAAAGTCCCTTGAAACAGCGTGTGAAGAACCTCGATGTTTCCTCGTTCTTGCAGTGTGGACATAATAAAAATGGGGGTTCAGTTAGAAAAGAAAAGAAATGATTCACTATTTTGGTATTGTCAGAGCAATATATGACATTCCTAAATGACAGCATATCATTGTCAAATTGATTGCGATGGTTGGTGTAATTATCATAACTGACTGGTGTGTCTCGAAATTAGAACATTCCCTATAATTTCTGCATTACACGTTTAATCTAGTAGAGTTGCTTCACACACTGTCTGCAATATCTCATTATGTAACTGTATTGAAGTATTATATGAATCACACATGGGTGCTTTTGACCTTAACCTCACATATTTAATAGACAACAGTGACCCAACACTGAAATAATGGAAGTACAATCGCAGGGCTGGTATGAGAACTACAATATTTAGTAAAGTACAGGTTGTGTCAAATCTTTAAGGTCAGTGAGTTCAATCTCTGAGACATTACTGTTTTTGAGAAGCTATCGCGGGCTCAGTCTTAAAGCTAGTGAAGATACTGATGTATAAAACTAGACAACCCAATAAATTCATTGGTACCAACCTTGTCAAAGGGGGCTAAATAACGCTCCAAAGTTAGGACACATTTTGGTGAGGGAATACTTGCATGCAGTTTTTCAAAGCAATCCCTTGACTTCTAATCTCAAAATATGTGAATAAAAATGGATATATGGGTACCCCTTTACAGACATTTCCACTGATAATCCCATGCAAATTGTGGCAAAAACTATACAGGTTTTTGCAAGAAGAATAAATATGTAATTTTGACCCATTCTAAAAATATACAAACTGTGGTACCTAAACAGTCTTTGCCCTATGTCAGCTGGGATCGGCTCCAGCCCCTTAAAACCCTGAATAGGATAAGTGATAATGGGTAATGAATGGCTGGATGGATGGGTACGACTGAAAAGCTGAGTGGATCCAATCAGCCCAACTGTACTAATATGTGATGATACATGTCCCCATTCACTTGCACTACAGTACTTGGGTAAATACAGTAAAAAGTAACGTACCAGCATTTACTTATCAATAATACAATGATAGTAGTTGACTCTTCAAGGGAAGCAGTATAAATGTATAAACTGACAAATGTATAAACTGAAATATGCATAACGCTCGTTCGAGGAGGAGGGAAGCCTGACAGCCATCGCTTGTTTTCACCCTTATTCTATTTTTCATCTTTTTTATGTCACTCAGTAGGGGCGGAAGTGTTCTCGTGGGCATCTTTCAATACCTGTCCCATCACGCTCGGCATGCTTTCCCCATTTCCAATCAACAAGAAACGCTCAATATCGAAATACGGATCTGTTTTCCATCACCTCCAAAGCATATCTCATATGTTTCTCTTAAGATTTATAAAGCAATTACGTCCGTGTCTTCTGTGTCTAACTTCGATGATGATTAATGATTAAGATTTATTAACAACAGAAATATGAATATCTTCTTCATCTCTCCCCACTGATATGAAATGTAATATGGTTTAGGCTAATGGTGTTGTGAAGCTGTAAAAATAGAGAACATGTTGAGCTGTAAGACATCATCATTTGCTGAGATGAGCAGAGCAACATGACATGATTAGTGAGGGCACACTACACATAATATACCAAAACACATCAAAGCCTTCTCTTTGTAATCAGTGACTGTCTTGTCATTATTACAATCATTTAATATATCTGTGTATCTCTGTTTAGCTGTCATATTGTTAACTCAGTTATTAATTTAATTTTAAAAAAAGAAAAATGTATTACCCCACCGTCTGTAATTCTCGGATATCAATTTTCAACATTTAGCTGGACTTTTAAATAAGGTATTTAATACTACTAGTAATACTAATAATAATAACAATAATATAAAGTTACAAGTTGAATGCACCATATATTTATTTGTTATTGATCCACGCATTCATCTTCTTCCTGCCCTCTCTGCTGCATCACAAAATAGCAGACTGACACACTCGGTTGGTTGGTTGATTCATAATCAAATGTACTCACACAATAACATAAATGGGTGCTTTCGTGACACAGTGATCGGGAGCAAGAGAGTACAATGTCAGACACACACACACACACACACACACACACACGATGAGATAAAGGATTATCCAGGTTAATGAGCAGATTTCCACTCATAGCATGTGTGCATGTGTGTGTGCATGCGTGTGTGTGTAGGTGTGTGTGTGTGTAGGTGTGTGTGTGTTACTTCACAGATTATAATGTACTTGGAGTATTAACAAAATGAAATAAAGGGCCTCAGGGCCATAAAATCAAATGCTGTTTATACGGTGCTTTTTAAATCAGAGCTCCGTATATTTCTAGTTATATTAGTCATTTTGTCTGTATGTCCAACAGTTCGGTCCAGAGTGAAATATCTCAACAACTATTGACTGGATTGACAGAAGGGGAATACAGTGTACAGTAGCAGTGTCTAGAGAATTGTCTGTGGAATCTTGGATCTTTTCATTGTAAAACATTAGAAATAGAACTTTTGTAACTGAGGTGAATCCAAGCTTACTAAATAGTGAATTGTGTTTAATGAGTCTGTAAACTGTCTAGGTTTGCTTGAGGGCTATAGACTTTCAGTATTATTGTCACAGCCATGCACTGTAACACAGAGTGTTAGGAAAAATAGGTGCTTGTGAAAAAATTATAAAATGGCACACATACTTTTGGTGTGTCTGCGCTGCTCAAGACCAGATGTGTTCGTACCTTGCTACATGGCATTATCCAGTAGGCAACAGCCAGGAAGGGCAGACCTACGGCAACCCCCAGCACTGTCCAGCACTTCACCCCCACAGACTGCTGCCTCAGACCGGGCAGGTTCTCATACCAGATAGTCAGCAGCTGCTGCTGACAGTTGGGATGGGCAACGAACTGACGAAAGAGACAGAGACAAGACATTTAAATCAACGGGGAGTAAAGAGAGAGAAACATGAGAGCAATTAGTGAACAACCATTTTCAAAGAAGCAATACTAATTTGCTTTTCTCATCTCATAAAACATACAGATTTTTTAACTGATCACTTCAGGGATCAGGGGCAGCACATTGAGCAAGCACCATGCCAGTCCAACGCTACACCGATATGGCCCAATAGTCACACAAAGGATGAACGTAGCTTATTTGGCAGGCGTTACTAAATTATGAAGGTTAAAAAATATATACTTTATCCATGAGGAGGGCTTCTGGTGGTCAAGTAATTCCAAGTAGCCGAGCATGCAGGCTGCTTTTCAAATCGGGGCACACCTATTGTGTATCCATTACAATCCAAATATATTACTCACCACATGTGTGTATTGATGGCTGCCACTTGGCTTCATTTAACATGTCAACAAGCAGGTTGTGAAATCAATTTATGATACACTATGCAAAAGGGAAGCAGGCAGCAAATAAGAGGCACTGAATGTGTATACTAATTACTGAAGCATGCTTGCTTTATTAGATAAGGCTTGGTCTGGCATTTCAGCCTGTTGCCGACTTAATTTCAAGAAAGGAGGAGATAAATGAAAGCCTCCACTGGTCTATTGAGGAAGGAGGGGATGGATGTTTTTGTTCCAGCTGGAGGAAGGATGTGGACAACAGAGCAATCGATGGTCAGTGGGAGGTTGACGAGTGTAACAATCAAACGCTAGTGTGGACTGTTTTTAGTGTAAGATCTGAGCAACGGATTACGTCCGGTCACACCTGCTCTCCCTTGATTGTCATTAGCCTCTCGTGTTTTCTCCCATCAATCCTTCCCACTTCTTCAACAATCAGACTCGGCCATCACATTCAGGGAACATTTATCTGAGCCGACGACTGGCATCCTCAGCCCTCAGCCCCCAGCCGCCGATGGATACGCACACAGATACAATGTGTGCATTCACACTCATTCATTTCTACATTCAGTGGGAACCCACACACAGGAATTAAACTCCCCCTGCACATTAAATCGTAGTTAACATATTTTCCCACTGGTGTCCAGTGACCAGTCCGTCAATCCAATGACCCATGACATGAACCCTCCCTGCGTTTAGCTACACACAGTTGGACTTCACCTGGTTGCCATGGCAATCTATCCCTCCCTCTTTCGTGTAATTAGCTCCCTGAGTATTGGTCACGCTCTCCTGTACAGGATGAAAAACACAGCTTGAACAGGCTGTGTACTGCCGCACACACACAAACACACACAACACACACACACACACACACACACACTTGGGATTTACCTGATTAGAGAAAACATGCAGCACGTGAAGGGCAAACAGGCTGTGTGTGTGTGTGTGTATGTGTGTGTGTGAGAATTGGGACAATCTGTCTACGCTGTACATGACGTTCTGAGTGAAAGTCACAACACACAGGTGGCTTTTGGCTCCCTGTGTGTGTGTGTGTGTGTGTGTGTGTGTGTGTGAGTGAGAGAGGGAGAGCAAGTATAGTTGGGAGAATGGGGAAAAGGCATTTGGTTTGACATTTAGTAAAAACACCTCTGCTCAGCAGGGATTATCTCTTTGACATAGAGGCCAGTTGGTTGTTTACATGGGGCCCTCCGAGGCTACAAGTACGGAAATACACACACTTACTGTTTGTGCATAAAAACGCTCATAGACACTAGCTGAACATTGCAGATGACACAGACACACAACACACACACATGCACATCTTACATGTAAAATGAAACACACACAATAATCTTTAAAATAAAGATTGATGCGATTCTTCATTCATCCACCTACAGTGCAGTATGAGGTCTTTTGGTTTGTCTTTATCGGAACCTGTAGCTGCAATGGATAAAGTACCTTGCTCAAGGACTCTTGGCAGGTTGAATATGTAGTTCTGCCATCAAGTCCTCATATCAAATCAACAAAATAGTTAGTTTGTCAATGCTTTTCCAAACCTGTGAGAATATGCAGAACAGAAGATTCTACACATCAACTTTCCTTGTCATGAGGAGTACTTGTGAAAAGAGTTGCATAATGTATTCATGGCCTTAGAGGAGGTTGCCAGCCCATTATATCATAGTGATATCACCAGGGTTATCTTAGCTTGCCTGAGCTTGAACACAGGAGTATAAACACATATAATCTCCTTAGCTGCTAAAACCTCATCACAAACAAAAATGTCTGCAGAGTTTATAAGATCATGCATGATTTAGCTTGTCCTCCTCTGTCTGATTTCATCAACTTCAAATCTACCGCATGCAGAGCTACTAGAGGTGCAGCAAGTGAGGACCGCACAAGCCCACTCTGCAAAACTGCTTTCAGCCCGGCTGTCGCATCACATCTATGGAATTCAGTATCATAATCAATTAGAAAGCCCCCTCATATCATTCATTTATGTGTAATTTCTATATAACATTTGTGTCCACATTTCTGTACTCATATCCTTTTATTTAGATTTTGTCAGTTTATCTTGTTTAACTGTATGTTCTTTACCACAATGTAGTATGTCTAAATATTGTATTATTTACATTTTTCTTGGATGCAGGCAAAGGGACTGCAAGTAGTAGAAGCTTCAAAGCATGTGGCGAAGAAATGTGACTCTGAATGCATTATGTTTAGATTAGTAGATAGTACTAGGCTTACTCATGATCAATACAGCTGACAGTGGCATTACACATACGCCCAGTTTATTTTTTCACCATTGTTTGTTGTATGTTTTTTTCTCATATATTTGGCAAGGTGGTCTTCTGAAATGTTTTACCAATCTTGTGGTAATAAAGGTTCAGATAACTTTCATGGTTAAAGCAAACCAACACTAAGATGAGTGTCTAAGTCCAAACACTACGTAATACCATCCACCTCCTTGCCCTCGTCACCTGCACTATAACAATGTTACACTACTTCCTGCTTTGGCATTGAAAATGCTAACGGGCCACTTTAAGCTGGTTGAACGATCACTGCAGTTTGTATCGGTCCTTTATACCGCGCGCCGTAATTTTCTTCATAAATTCTAGCAACAAGATTTCAGGTTTTGCATGTTGTGCAGTTTCATGCCGTGAGCAAATGTTGACTGCAACTTAAACTACCACTAGTTTGGATTGGTTGATCCATCTGCTAATTGTTGGTCATCTTACCTTCTTGACCTCGTACTTAATGGCCAGTATGACTCGGCTGAGGCAGGGTCGGTTGTAGGCGCTTGGAGGGCACTGGTCCACATCGCCATTCAGTATGGCTTCCACTTCCTCTGTGTTCCGACAAAGGTCCAACACGCCCACCACAAAGTCCTTACACTGCATGGACAGCTTACGGTATTCATTCTGACACGGACAGAAGACAGAAGGAATAAAGGGCAGGAGGGAAGAGAAACTTAAAACAGAATTCAAACAGGTAAATCATTTCAACGAAAGGTAACAGACAACACAGCATTCTTCAAATGTAGAAATCTCTTGACCAGTGCCTCTTCAGGCTTCAAACCACTTCTCCTGCTGGTCTGTCCGTCTGTGGGTCCTCACCCAGGAGCTTGGACACCTTAATGACTTGAGATATGCCAACCTCATTAGAGACATTCATTCTCATTTGCAATTATACTATGGCTTGATTGTAAAAAGAAAAACAGGACGGCTGATACTGCGATTTGGTTCATGTTAATCAGTTTGGTGTATTTATGACCGAATGTCTAAAGCAGAGAGATGGATTCGACGAGTCGACTTGACTTGATATATCTTAGCCGACGACTTCAATGTTAGTTTGACAAAAGAAATAATCATTCTCACAGTAATCCATCATCATATTTCATACATTATCAGAAAAACAAGTCATATGTCCGACAGAATGCACTTAAACCTCACAAAAGCTGAAGTAAAGGATCCACGTGTATGATCATTTTAAATGCTCTCTTTAAATGCATTGCCGGATTCTATGCACGGTTTGAATTTGCAAATAAAGAATGAATGGAAATGGATGTATTTGAATAAAAAATCTAAATATGGCGAGGTAACCACTCCATCTGAAAAAAAAATCAAAATAAAACAACACAAAGATTAGAGGAAGAAGGAAAAGAGTTTGAACACATGGCCAAATCATTCATTTAATGAATGTAATTGTCTCCCTGGGAAGGAAGCAACAAAGTAAAGCCACGGCGGGTTTAGCAGAGTAACAGAAGAGCTGTGTGGTCTTGTTGCACTCTGAAGTATTGTTACAACACTGGAAGCTATATATGCTGAAAACAAATGGATCAGAATTACAAGAGTGTGCGTTTCCATTCTCTTTTCATTCCTTTGTGTGATGCGAGGGTCCTGGGCTACAAAATAAATGTAACTGACATTTCATTTAATTGAATGCTTGAAAATCAGCACTTAGGTGTATGTTCTTTCAGTGTTTTATCAGTTGAATGCAAACATTACTATTTTTGCTTCTTTAAACCTTTTTGTTGACATTTTTGGTGGAGTGGAACGAATACTGAAGGCCTACTTCACAAGTGATGAAGCACCTCAATCGTTTGAAGCCCCCTTTGTGCACACAAGATAATAACTTGATGGCATCAGAAAAAGAATATTATCTTTTGTGACTTTGCATACTTCTTCATACAAATTTAGGGAATTGCTCCAGGTGCCGATTTACACTGTCCACTTTACTACAATTCACGATTCCTGTCAGGCCTTTACACCTTCTAATACTTCCCTAATTGTTCCAGCTTCAACCCTTTGCTCCTCAGTCTTGGCCCTCGCAGTTCACTTCTCATCCTTCTTTCTTACACAACCTCCCCTCGCCTCCTGGCTTGTTCCGTTATTCAGTTTTTGGCTGAGCAGATAAGCAGTCAGCAGATTGGAGCTTCAATAAAGTCCCCAAGGAGTGAATCTCATTATGCAGCGTTTGTTATGCGTTCAGTCAAACCACTAAGTGTATTGATAATGACTGCCTTCATACAAACCTTCACCCAGGCCGACCCAGTCAGTCATCAATTCAGCAATCAATTCAGCACGGGAGGAAATGACCAGTTCTCCTCTCACTTTCTTTTAGGACACGCTTTTGCTGTGAAGAGGTATGATAAAGTATGTATGCAAAGTATGGGCAACACTTTTTATGATGCCAGTGTTTCCCCTACCCCCCTATCCTGAAAGAGAGAAACTACATATGTTACCTACCTAATGAGTACTCTTTAAGTATAATACATATTCATAATTGGTGGTCATTCACTGACATTTCCTTTTCTTTGCAAGGATCATAGTGTATTATAATTTACATAGTTGTAACACATTATAATATTTGTATAATGCATTATAATACTGTCAGTTATTCTAAGATGTCATGGATATTTAAGAGTGCTTATAACTAAAATAACTAGTATTATTATTATTACAAAATCAAAACTGTTTGCTGTCCTGGCTCCTCAGTGGTGGAATGAGCTCCCACTTACTGACCTTGGACATCATTTGCAATCCTTCCGTGTTTGACCCTTTTATTCAGGGTGTTTCATTCTTGTATGACTTGGACAGTATCTGTGTTGTATTTATGGTGTAATCAGCTTAGTGAAGTCAACAGTGTGTTTGTAATCTTAAATACCAAACAGCTGCAATATATGTCATACATTTTAAAGTCTGGCATGATAAGGTTGGTCAAAAGGATCATCACTATCGGCAAATGAAAAAGTAAATTCTGGGCAAACCTCTATTGGCCCTTTGGGGGACATGAAGAAGAAGGTGGCATTTGGTGTATGTCACCTTTAGACTGCTAAGTGAAATAAATCAATAACAATCACATGCCGGTTTACATTCAGGGAAAGCAGAGCTTCAGGGTAGTGCATGAACAAGAATGTGTTCTTAATCATAGGACATCATAAGACACACATCAAGAACACACGCACAGACACCACACACACATGCAGCATATGTGAAAACCCAATCACGATTCAGGGTATGTCCTTTGTGCATTGGGGGGCTGAGATAAAGGAAGGGCAATGATTGTAAATGGAGACTGAACAGTGTGAAGCAGATTGAGTGGTTACAGATGAGGGAACTGAGAGTGACACAAGCCAAGCCTCGAACATGGAGAGAGAGAAAGAGAGAGGGAGAGAGCAAGAGAGGGGTAAGATGGAGGGATGAGAAGAGAGGGATATACATAGTTAGTATTACTGCACTTCAGAGGACATTCTCAACCAGTTTAGCTGTTTTTCACTTTCACTGTGGCTGTGTGTTGTAGTTTAAACTGAAATTGCTATGACCCAAGAAGAGTGAGTGATTTACAAAATTAAATGACACCCTTCACTGCCTCTCTCCTTCTCTCCCAAGGGTGTCTGTGTGTCTTGTGTGTGTGGGTGGGTGTGTGTGTATGTGTATGTGTATATGTGTGTGTGTGTGTCCACAGGCTCTCATGAGAAATTGATGGGCTGTCTAGAAAACTAAGATGTTTGAAGATACATTTTAGGGAGGTCCTGATATGCCTTAAGCAGTCCCCACATAAGCATCCAACATGAAACACTATTACGACTCATCTCTGAAAGGGTGAGAAGGTGATGTTAGTGTTTGCTTGCATTTGACTGAGAGTAAATGTGTTTTTCTCTCAAAGTCGATACAAAAGCTCTGTCCCATACTGCATTCTGATGCCTTACATACATTTTAGAATGTAACATTGTAAAATTAAGCATACAACCTTTACTATGTTAGTATGCTTTATTGTATTAATCTCAAAATACAGTGGAGGCACAGGTTATTGATTATTTGAAGGGCCAGTGCATTATGTATCAAATATAATGACAATCTGTCCAAAGTGTTGACCTGTGTTGATTCTTAGATCCGGGCCTGTATTAAGTACTTCATGCTCTCATCTGATTCTTATATCTGGAGGCACAACAGAAGACCATATGGTAAGTATGGCTGACCTTGTATCATGCATTCGTGTGCTCAATTATGACACCAATGGTTGCTTATTGTTTTCTGGGTCTGATGTTCTATGTCCTAGCGTGTTTGATTTCTCCTTATGAAACAGGACGGTCTCAGGCTATTGTTACATTCTCTTTAATAATTGATGTTTTTACAGTATGAGAAGAAGATGTGAAGAAGAGCAGGGAGACAATTAAAGAGCAAAGACAGGGTGATAATGAGATGTTAATGAGACAGATGAGCCCAAACACACCTCTGGTCCCTCAGGTGAGCCCTTCTCATTAGTTTGTCTGGAGACAGGGAACACAATGACAAGCAGAAAGGCTGACTGACAAATACAAAAGTGGGCAGAAAAGATTGATGAATGGATGAATGAGGACAATCAGAAATATACAGAAAGTGGAGGAAAGAAATGCAGTAACACATGGGGGACAAACAAGAAGATAATCATGATGCCATTGTTATCTGATCGGTTCAATTAGATGATACATGATCACTAATGATCATTAATGATCTTGACTATAAATATAACTCAGTATGTAATCAATGGGAGCAAAGTCCGCCACTCCAAAGTGAAACACTCCTTAATGTTCTGTCCCATGTAGTCATATGGAGTGTATACACCGTGTATTATGCAGTATACGTCACAAAAAACTTAAAAGAAAGAAAGAAAACAGCAGAAGCTTCTGGCAACAAACCACACACAACTAACTTATCAGTACACATTTGCCCTGGAGCTAACTAATTAGTAACCTGAGATCACAAAATGTCTGACAACAATCTTTCACATTTGGTTTTCTTGCTTAATTAACTATTTTAGGTAAATATCTCAATAATGTCTTTTGACTGTATGAATTGTTTAGTGATCATTTTATCTTACAAACGTTTGATTAAAAAAAATAAGATTTTGAGCTTGTAATTAAGAACATACAATAGGAATAGTTAGACAACTTTTGTTTCATTTTTGTTCCTTGTGAAGCATAGTTTTATAAATCCGTTTGATTATTTTATTTTATTTGAGCTTTTATGGCATGTATAAATAAAGGGTTGAATAGAGAACAGGTCATTGTTCCCGGTACTTCCTTTTTCAGTTTGTGTCTTTCAGCAACATGTTTGACCAAATCGTCAACGCTAGCGTGGCTGAAATGTATTTAGGGGTAGTGGGCTGCTCATATACGTGAAAGAGGTTATTGAATGCAAACGAATTGATTTGACAACTGAAATGGAAATTAAGTTCCATCACTATTAGCTTTGCACCGCAAATGTCCTTTAATATTATAGACCACCCTCATCAGCCACTATGTTTTATAAAAAGTGTTAAGGAACTATATACAAAGAACGAGAATGTATAGTTACTGGTAACTATAAAATTCCTTAAAAACACAACTTGATTTAAATTGATTTTGAGTATCAAGAATGAGAGAATCACAACATAATTTAATATTCTCACTGAGTTGTTGGACCACAATATGACAGTTATTGCAAGGAAAATAACATGTTTATCAACAAGGCATAAATACAGAATACCACAGACTACCAGAAAAGGACATGCATACATTTGAGGAAGTAATGTCCAACTTACTGTTAACAGAATTAAAGAAAATCTACCAAAACATTCAAGAACAGACACATGTTAATATATATATATATATATATATATATATATATATATATGTTATTTAAACAAAATAAAAAGGTTCCTACAGTCTCTACATCTTGACTTTCAATTATAATTGTTTTACACGTCATGCACCCGAGCTCCTTAATCTTGTTAGCGTTTGAGTGAAGCACTCTATGTATTGTGTGTGTGTGTGTGTCTACTGAAGAATAACACATCTCCTTTTCACCTTCCTCCCTACGCCACTCTGCCAAATCTTTGGTGAACCCTTGGCCCCCATATGAAAAAGTATGTTGGTGAAGTTGTGGGCATTTTAAAAAGGATAGAAAAAGTAAAATACTGACAAACAAAAAAAATAAAAGATAGGCAAAGATGTTGTGAAATCAGAAACCACCTTACCTTGAACTCTGTCTCGATGTTGGCCAGTCTTGCCAGTTCATTGCTGAGCTCGAGGGCGGTCAGCACAGGGTCTTCACTGCTGAGTGACAGGTAAGCCGCACTGGCCAGGCCTTGGTATGCATTCATCCTGGATCGGGAGTGACTGAACGCGTCTTGCTTCTGTTTCTCCACGCATTCTGGACAATTACAGAAGTAGTCATGTGGCCTTTCAATGCGGGCCCCCTTCGACAACAGGATGTGGACGATCTCATACTCCAGGCAGTGAGCAGCCAGGATGACGGGCGTGACATCATGTGAAAAACGTGTTCCGTCCTCGTCGTAAGCGTAAAAGTCATCATCACGCATCTCCTGCTCCAGAGGGCTCAAAGCAAGTCGGAGACCTCCACCAAAAGCAGGGTGGGCGAGAATGGCTTCAACGATCCGGACATAACCTTTGGAAATAGCCAAAAGCAGGCCATCGCCGATCCTCGCCAAACCATCCTTTTTTAGAAGCAGCTCTGTCACTTCGAGGTGCTCGTTGCCCACTGCCAGCTGTAAAGCATTCTGGCCCATGTAGTCCACAGAGTTGAAGTTAAGGGTTTTGGACTCTTCCAGCATTTTGCGGACCACAGGAATGTTTCCGTACTCAGCCGCATCCAGAAACCGCTCCTCCTCTGCAGTGAGGGCCGAGCCACGTTCATTGAACATGTAGGCTGGGCCCCGCACTGCCTGCCGACGCCCCTTCTCTCTCAACGTGGTATGCCGGCGATGCATGGCGTCCACCCTGGGGACAATTAAGAGGAGAGCAAATAGTGAGGAGAAACAAAAGCAAACGCACGAGGATGACAATGAGGACAATTGAGTTAGGAGACAAAGAACAAATCAGAGGAATGAGTGATGAAGTGATGACAAAGGGAAGAAAAGTGGAGAGCAAATGACGGAGGCAAGAGGAACGACAGACTCATTAGTCACATCAAAGTGGCCATGGTGTAACAAGGCAAACAAACTCATTACTGTCTCCCCATGTGGATATCGTCCGTGGACAGGAACTGGTCAAACACGATCAGCAGTGCTTAACACAGACTTCTCCCCTGACCCCAGAGAAAGCCAACCAATCCATCTGTGATATATCTGTCTCCGGGCAAATCAATGAACCGCTTCCAGGGTCAAAGCTTACTGTGGGGCCATCTCAGGTCAACAGCTCTGATTGTCAAGAGAGAGATGAAGCTGTCAACTGTAAATTGGCTCTGGCATGACAAACTCACACTACAATGAGGGAGTGATTGTCCAAAGAGATTCTTTGGCCAGTGGTGACCCTGTCATTATCAACACATGCATGCATGAACACGTACATTGATCAAAATGTCTTTATTTGCTTCTCTTTCCACATGGAGCTCCATTTCCAGTGACCCACTGTAAAATATCTTCTTCATCAAAAGGGACTTGTCAAATATGACTAGCTGTACCTTGCACAGACAGAACCACTGGTAATCACACTTTGTCCTGAACAAAACATTTCTCTTGGACTATTGTACTCCTCTATATGTATTTTAGAGACACACTGATCTGCCACAATGATTGCATCTGCTGTGTGGCACTCTGACCCAAATAGTGGAGAAAAAAGCCTTGTTGTATCCCAAAGCTGGAGAAATGAGAAATGAGAAACAGAAAGACGGAGAGACAGTGTGGGAGCGGAGGAGGAGATACTGGATATGGGTAAGCTTTGAAATGAAAAGTGGGAATAGGAATACTAGTGTTGTTGGTGGAAAATGATTACCATGAATAATTTGGTTGGTAAAATAATTCATTTAGAGTTGAGATTTCATTTCTAAAATACCAATATGACAATTGAAACAATTCAAAGTAATCTTTGTAATGCCCCTCACTTTTTGTGTGTGTTGTGTTGGTGTATGCATGTGTACACAGAAGGCTGGACATTGAAGAAAAAGGTGAAAGTGGAAATCTGTTCATGGTGGAAACATTCCCTGGGGGCGTTAAAGGATTTGGAACTGAGGAGATGAAGAGAGCTCACCCAGGCCAATCACAGAGAGAGAGAGAGAGAGAGAGAGAGAGAGAGAGAGAGAGAGAGAGAGAGAGAGAGAGTTAGTCAATGTGCGATTAAAGGGTATATATATATATATATATATATATATACAGGGTCTTGACTTTCGATTTACGCAGATTTCAGCCATTAATGTTCCAGGCTGCCAATCAAGATGACAAAATAGCCCTCACTTTTTCACTCACAAACACACAATTGTAGATTATCATGATTATTATGTGTGATACCATCATAATTCATACAGAAAGTGTACACAATATGCATCATCTGTAAATTGTGATTCAAACTAATACATGCAATGAATACTACCTTTATGAAGCTTTAAATGTTTGAAAGGTTTTTGTTTAAGGCCATTGTTTTTTGTTGATTTATTACAATGCATTATGCTGTAGGTTGTACCCAATATATCACTTATCGATGATCACACATCAACAGATATATTTGTATGCATTGGGAACATTTATTAAACATGAGGGGACAGTCTGGCTGCCAGCCCATTGAGATAACCTTATAGTCAGGTAATGAATAGCCATTTTCCATCGCTCTCTAACCCTCTCTCCATCAATCTCTGACTGTTTGTGATTCTGATGTGAAATATAATTTACTTGCATCATTTTTGTACAGAATTACAGTCACAAAGACAGGAGGAGGCAGACATAATGGATATGAATGGATATAAAGTGTGTGGTATGTGTGTGGAGGGGGGGGGGTACTAAACATACAAATACACAATCCCTCGTTCACTCAAGTCATCTTTCTTCCTGTTCTATTTGCCTATTGTGATTGTATTTGTACACCATATTGTGTTTTAGACTAAAGGACTTGTCACATTAGCATTGTTGCAACCAAAACAACCAGACTTTATTCCCTCCATGGGTGTAGACGAACATAATGTCAGGCTACAGGGATACACGATACACCATCGAATACAAACTACG
Organism: Cyclopterus lumpus; assembly: GCF_009769545.1. Lineage (NCBI taxonomy): Eukaryota > Metazoa > Chordata > Actinopteri > Perciformes > Cyclopteridae > Cyclopterus > Cyclopterus lumpus. The sequence continues at coordinate 13,231,632 of NC_046975.1, forward strand.
CCTCTATCGTACGCCAACCCGTAGACGTCTTTCTTTCTGCCTGGTGAGCAAAAGGCCTGCTTTGGTTCAAAACCACCTAAGAAAAAAAGGTTAATGTTAATGGCCTGGTTGGAAGTAACTTGCAACTTGATTTGGCAACATTTTTAATCCCTAAACCAAACACTGCACCAATTCAATCTGTTACTGAGTCTCTCATGTTGTTGCCGCATACAAGGCAGAGGCTGCTGCAGGTCCGTCAGAGACCTTCTCCTATTAACCATAAAACTCAGAAACACTGCTACTGGTGATTCTGACTATATTCCAACTCAGCATAGCAGAAATCGAATTAACCCATCTAGAAACACATGGTTTTCTGTGAGTGATGTACAGTAAGTGTAAAAAGTGTGTTATAAGACGCAAAACCACATGTTTTTTCAAAATATGTTACTTTACACAGTTTTGTTCTAATTAATTGATTTGAGCATGTAGAAAGAAGTCTGTACAACCTTTTTACTAGCGCTTAACTGTCTAATGTTACCAAGTTTATTATGTTCAGTTCAAGCCATCAAATAGGTCATTTACCGGTGAACTGCAGAAAAAGAAAGGAAGACTAATCAGGTTTGAAATCAAATTTTGAGGATAATGAGTGAAAAATAAGTTTCGACTCAGCAGGAACATTTAAAGATCGTACAAATGAAATCAGTGCAGACATGAGCAGAATATCTTTAAGAGTTAAACTCTCAGCACTCTCTCTCTCTTTATCAATCACATACACACACACACACACACACACACACACACACACACACACACATACGGACACTCTCTCAAGCAGTAAATTGCCAATTTTTAAGATCAAAGGCGAGTTGTTCACCATATTTCACTGGTAATGAGAAGCAGGCATGTTCATCCTCTCTTACATTCTCTTTCACACAGACACGTCCAACATTTAGCCAAGTCAGGCATCCAGGAGAGCATGCATGCTTCTTCTCCATGCAGGGCCTTTTAAGTTAAACACAAAAGGAGCAGCCCAGAAAAGATCAAAGAGCCAACTCTAAGGCCTGCCATTTTCAATATCTGATAGGCATAACTAAGCTGTCAGTGCTACTTGAATAACCATTAAGAGTCACCATTAATGTCCCAGCTGTGCCTGTGGATGTTTCCTGCATGGATGCAATGGACTTTGTCCTCAAAACGTACTTGTGAGGACTTATCTCACAGTGAAGTATTTAAAGTATAAATAGCTTTAAAATAATATTACATTACAATCATGTTACATTCATACACTAGACACAGCTACAGGGAACAATTCAGGGTTAAGTGTCTTGCTCAAGGACACATCGACTATAATAATAAATAATAGCTTGAATATCATTTTGAAGGTACACTGACTTGTATTAAAGGAGAATGGCGCTCTTTCATTAGTGAGTTGTTTTACTGTGTATTTCCGATGAGTGGGCGCGATCTCCCGGGAAAAGTGTGTGTAGCTTTACGGCACAACGTCACACTACGTATGAGATGGAGCTTGCTCGGTATTCTCAGTATACGAACATGATGAGAGAGGCAAAGTGACTGAAGATGTTACATTTAGCCGTTGGCGAGAGCTTTAAAAAATGAAAAGCTTCAAGACAGAGGCCGAGCTGACATTCTGACTGTTGCAATTCTCCAGTCTGCGATCAAAGTGGTCGCATATGTGGGCATTTTGTGTCTGTGTGACTACAAATTTCACGTGGTCACATTCATGCGAGTGCCCAATTATGATCCTGCCAGAGTGGAGATACGTGTGTACGTATCAACCATGATTTGTATATAATAACATTTATTTTGTAGAGCCCAAAATTACAAATTTGCAATTACTTGATAGGGAAATCAACGTTGATGTCTCACACACAGAGCAAGAACAACCCCCCCCCCCTTCCTTACTGTACAACAATGCAATGGATCAAATTTACTTATTATACATAAATGTAGTGAAATAAAAGCTACTACATTTCCTTCTCAAATGTAGTTTAATAGAAAGTGGCATCAATCAGAAAGTAAAAGTTAGTCTGGAGTGCCATGTCGGACAAGGAAGTAATATTCGCTGGCTTGTAAACAAATGCAAGTGTACAACTGTCCATGAGGGGTGCTAAATCACAGAAATACCAAATATTTAATAATGTTGCTTTAAACATAATGAGGACAACTATGATAATTAACTGGATATAGGACACTGTAGCTATTTTCAAAATGACAGAAGTTCCCAATTAGGGTTTTATGAGTGTTTCTGTGCAAGTTCTTGTGTGCATGACATTGAGGGGATGTACTGTGCAAGCATATTTCTGTACTCTGCTCAGTGTCACATGCCTGTTGTCTCTCCATTACTCAGACTAACACACAATGGACACACATACACGCACAATCCACATTGACTAAATATTCTGCATTTGTGCAGAGAGAGCATGGCTCATGCTCTCTCTGCACAAGGACGACATATAGTGGAAAGCTACAAAGACACCAATTCATTCAAACTCAAACACCCTTCAAAAACAACAGCTCAGCTAAAATAACAGTCAAGTTAGTTTGCTACAGACTCAATGAACACACATTTAATGCATCTTCTGCAAATGTTCCATTTAAGAAGGAACATCAGTTTGCATTGCAAACCCTTGAGTAAGACTGATCTATTGTATATCACAGTCCAGCCCGATTGATGTAATGAATAAAGGACCTTTAAAACACAGCGTTTTGGTCCAAAGCTGCATCGACAGGTGAATGCAGCATGGCTCAGGGAAAATCATGCTGCTTCACTCTACTCTCTAACACTGACCTCTACTTGTTGACATCCCAGGTGGATTAGTCACTGTTGATTACATGATCTCAACCCAGTACAGCTTTGCCATTTCTAAACTATCGCTCAGCAGCCGCTTTGCATAACTGCACATGTATCAATAAGCACAAGGCCTCGACACTGGTGACTTCTACTTATGCATCATGTCTTTGGGTGGATGGACACAAGTTGTGGGTGACTATAAGACGATGACTCACGTTGGCCTGGTGTCGGCGTCGACGTGCTCAACAGAGTGGTTCCCGTGGTCCGAGCGCTCCGGTGTCCGGTGGAGTCTCTGTCCGCGGTGCTGAACGCCGTCAGCGTTCGCCGCGCCTCGTCCTCTCCACTTGGGGAACAAGTCATCGCAGCGGTCGAACACCGCATCTGTCCGCACATCCTGCCGCGACTGAAACGGAGAGCCGGTGTCCCCGATGCTCTGGCATAACTTTGACGGTGTGAAGTGTGGGGAGTCTCCGGGTTCCTGGTTTTCTGGAGACGGGTAAAGACACTCCGGAGTGGCGAGGTAAGGCGGCTCTGTGTCTCCCAGCAGCGGAGAGGCGGAGGAAAAGAGGTCCAGGGGCCGCGGTGAGGAAGGAGATCCTCGGGGAAGACAGACAGGCGGAGGCGGCGAGGGAGACAGATGGGCTCTCTCGCCGCTGTCGGTTCCGTCTCCTTCGTCAAACATTGGGAGAGTTCTTGAGCAGCATATACTCTAAATATGTCTGGTTATGTGGCAGACATCGAACGATGTTCGTCAAAGTTTCAACAACTCAAGTTTCTTCTGAGCGGCGCAGCAGCGACGAGCTGAGTCTCCACCTTTACACAAGAGTGCGCGCACTAATTAGAGCGCACCGAGAGTGCGCGCGCAGGGGGCCAGCCTATTACACATTGCATTGGTCTACACTACAGAAAAATACTACCCAGTCCTTACATTTACTACAGAGAAGAAGACATTTTCAGCCTGAATAACTTTGTATCTTTGTATCTTTAAAAGGTGTTACTGCGCTGTTGAGGCCACCGACCTCAGTGTTCATCTTATTGACGACCAATGGTTGAGTTTAACTAAATATATTTACTGAAGTATAGGCTACTTTTTACTCTATTTCATACCCTTCCTGTCCAGTGAACATTGTATACTCTCTAAATGTAGTGATTTTAATTTAACTTTAAAAGCCCCTTCGATCTGCTGGAAATGCATCAGGACAAAAATGAAAACATGGCTGTTTTTTTTAACTCATGACAAGATTACTTTTTAGAGGGACGGAAGGGGTTAACATGCCCACTATGCCAATTACTTGTACAGACATAATCTTGTTATTGCTTCAGAGAACAAGTAATACATATACTTAAAGTAGACCACATCTAACCTCAGTGGTAGGTTTATATTAGGATACTTGCTTGCTCTTTAGGTTTAGACAAACCTGAACGAAAAAGGAAAATAAAAGTGTGTGTGTGTGTGTGTGTGTGTGTGTGTGTGTGTGTGTGTGTGTGTGTGTGTGTGTGTGTGTGCGTGTAGTCCTGTAATTAGAGGCAGAGACTTCCTGCAAGCCCACAATGACAATAACCAGTCCTAACCTAGCGCTTTGATCCTTGTGTTCATGCAACCAACATGCACACACATACACAGAGATCTGATCAAATCTAATTAACACACACCACAAACTGTTTTTACTGTTTACATTTGGGTAGAAAATAGTCCCCAAATCTGTCTAGAGTGAGGTCCTATAATGTAGATTGTCTCAAATGACTGGGTGCATTACAACACGTAGGTAATATCTTTATGGCGAAGTCATAACAAAGTTTTAAGAATGTTTTTCTAGGGAATTAGGAAACCAAATAATTAAATTAAATATAACGTATTTTATTTGAAATATAACATATTTAAATGTCGGATATTCACATCTTCCCGCCATTTGAGTGATGTAAAAATAGTAAAACCAGCAAAGCAGTCATGCAGGAATAATTATATGTACGAAAATGTAACAGCACACATTCTTTAAGCTATAAACTAAGTTATATGACTGTACTTGTTTGAAATACATCAATGCCGCATGGTGTTAATATCTGGACGAGAGCAGATGCCCGTTCTGGCCACTAGGTTTGTGCTGGTTGAATTTGAGTTGCTATAGCTGCGGCGGTCTTTCTCCAAAGCTAGTGCCTGCTCTCCTCCTGGCAAAGTAGATTCCCAGCAACGGGGATTGAGGCGAAGGGTCCACAGGTTTGATTCTTGTCTCATCTGTGGTCTAATAAGCAGTAAAGTCATCAAATGCAGTTCACTATATCGCTATTTGCTGTCATCGGTCTTATTTGTTGACACTGCGTCGAGGCAGTGGGCATGGTTTTGCATTTTCTTTCAAAATCCTGTTGTGGGTGGACTCTGACCTGGGGGTACAGTTACACTTTAATCATAATGTAGAACTGGTACAAGCAACTTTTAAAGACTGTGTGTTTACCTTCGGTAAGCTTTCAGTGAAACACAGACTTGCTACTTCATACCAGTGATCTATATGCTCGACACATCCAAACCTGGTGACCTTGTGTGGAAGAACATTGAAGGTTGCTGACTTATATTGTTTCTGAAGATGCTCCTTAATCCATCTGAAGTCTGACCTCACCGTAACACAGAGATTATTGAGAATTGGGACAATCTGTCTACGCTGTACATGACATTCTGAGTGAAAGTCACAACATACATGGCTTTTGTCTCCCTGAGTGTGTGTGTGTGTGTGTGTGTGTGTGTGTGTGTGTGTGTGCGTGTGCGTGTGTGTGTGTGTGTGTGTGTGTCTGCCATTGTACTCTCTTGTTATATTGCTTTGGGCTTCTGAAGTACAAAAGGGTTGTTGGAAGTGTCGGTTTGCGGTTTCAAAGATGCAATAAGATACTTTAAAAAAGATTTGTTTTGACAACAGGCCAAGCCTATGCTGCAAAAGTGTAAGAAGCAATATTCAAGACATTCTGTGCCCTGGTGAGTAAGTGTAACAATTACGTAGAACTCTAGTTATCAAAGGCACGCTTCATCTTCCTGCTTCAGACTCATAAGCCACTGCAGATTTGCAGAACAAATCACACTCTTTTAGTAATGTTAATACATTGAAATTACTCATTTGGCCATTCACAAGGGCAAATTAGTATTGAATAATGTATTGAATAATCATTCTCTATGGGTTGAACTTGTCTGGCCTCACCCAATTCACAGTTTTCTAAAAATCTGTCACAGGCAGAACCCTCGCTGGGAAATCCCTGATTGAAGGTGTTAATAAAAACTAGATTCTTTAAAGTTTCAATCAAACAGAGAGCAGTGCGGTAGCACACCGCTGTGTGTGATACAAGTTTACAAATTACAGTTTGAGTGCCTATATGGCAACCTCTTGATAATACAGTTGACCAGACGTCAGGTAGGATCATCTTAAAACACTATTTCAACCCTTTCTAGCAGCCCAAACATTAAAGTACTATTTTTTCATTGTACATAGAGACACTGCGATCAGAGACCATCTCTGATTCGCTTTGCCTTCTCTCTGCAGACCAGACAAGAGGACAAACTGAAAATGTACCAGACCGTAACACCTGATTATACATTGCACACATCCCCTACCCATTCAAATGGGCCTGTGGCTTAGATATGGTGTGACAGCCCACTGCCTTCCTCTTTACAAGCCCTGCTGTTTCCATCCGTAGAGGGGACAGCTTTTAGCCTCTGGTAGAAAAATCAGCACCTCTCTGATAAATCCCTCCGGCACCTAAGTCAGTCTAGTCTGTTGGACAAGCCATTGGAAGGTTTCCATCCTCTTGTGACAGCAGATGTGCCAGTGTGGTGATGCCAGCCATCGTGTACATTGGAGAAAACAATGGATAGTTATAGAATAGAGGTTCAAAGTCTTGACTCCACATTTCACAAGTGTTTGCCTCAGCAAACTTATGCTATCCAAACTGCAAGTCCATCTAAGATAGCTGAAAGTCCACATAAGTGTTTGCTGAAGAAGGAGAGCTGCAATCCTACGGTTCACTTCGTCCTTTTTAGAGGACAGCAGGCCTGAACCATTTATATTTGGATCACAGAAAGTGCCTTTATTCTAATGTGTCTTATTTTGTCAGCCTAATCTGTCATATAGCAGATATGACATACATACAACATATAGCAACTGCTTTAAGACAAGGAATATAAAAAAACATATACTAAAGTTTCAAAGCACTGGACAATGCCCGGTTTGCATCAAATAAAAGCAAACAAAAAACTCTTGGTCAAGGTTCGGAAGAGCCTGTGGTTTGGGTAAAATATTGAACGCCTCAAGGCAACCTGTCTTCTTATTTGGGTCAGCACTAACTTCCTCAATACATAATAAAGACCCACTCTTTCTCTGAATCAAGGTGACATTACATTTCCCGCTCAACAATTTTATGTATTTTATGCAAAAGTGTGACAGGGTCACAGAGTTCAAATGACAGAGAGAAAATGGCAGATGGTAGGCAAATGGTGACAAAATCTATCATTTAATGGGCCTAAGTGTCTTTTGTCATTGTTTTCATTGCTGCATCTGTCTCACTATTTTTCACACCCTGTCCTCTATTAATGTCTTTGCTGTCAAATGTTGTGCAACTCTCAGCTCATTTTGTCTATACAGCTCCTATCACTATTCCATAAGGAATGGAGACAAGTCTCACACAACATGAAATACTTCACATAGAGGGTTTTCTTTTTAGATTTCCATTGACTGTGTTTTTCTAACCTGTATGAATTAGAAAAACTGTATATTTCCCTGAAACTGATTATGTTGTTGTAAAGGAGCTTTTAGATTCTCTAAAACCAGAAAATGCCAATCCAGTGGTTTAGACATCAGTTATTCTGGATAAAAATAATACAAGACATTTTTAAGTGCTGTACACAAAACAATCTGAGATTATTGGATGAAGAGTGCCTTACAAATAGAATGCATTATTATTATTATTATTATTATTATTATTACAAATATCATTCAGTCAGCTGGTCCATCATTGTTGGCTTCAACATCTTAATCGAAATGTTGGACAAATATTTAGCTGTTTGATGCTTCATAAGAAAAAATGTTGGGAAAAAAAATGGGTTTGTGCACTCCTATCAAACCTCAGTGTGGGGTCTGAGTGACTGAATGTGACAAAAAAGTGGTACAGTGGTCTGTCATGGACGGGTAAACATGGCCACAGATCAACCTGGCTTCCTGTCCTATTAACTTGGACAGTGGTAATGCGTGTACGAGGAGGAAGGGCACAAAAGCCAATCACTCACACCTTCCATCGACCTCACGATAATTCTTTAGGTAACTTGATCAATGACACTTCATGCCATCAATGGGGGCAGCTGTCCCCTAAGGACAGCAGATGACCGGGATGTTTCCCTACATATTGTTTTTTTTAGTTTAACCTGTATGTTTACTTCATTATCACCTTCTCCAAAAAATGAGATCCTTTACAGCTCAGACTGAAATAGTGGGCAGATATTTGAGTCAATACATACTCTACGCATATTTTATTGGTGCAGAGCGACGAGAGAGGCACTGGTGTTTAAAACTTGTATTATGTCTGATTGCCTTATTACCCGATTAAACTAAATAAATCAAAATGTGCTCAGATGTGCTCTGCAAGATGTAATGTTGACAGTTGAGAGAGTGAGTCTGAAACAATCAGCTTTTCCTAAGTAAATGCACATTGGCATATCACTTTTATTTATTTTGATTAAAGAGTGCAGCTGACTTTTGTGCTCTGGGGGAGAGAGTAGTAGTCTGTGTGAAGGGGGAAATGGATCATTGGAGTAAAACCTGCCATCAATTATCCTCACGAGTGGCTTATGCTGAGAGGATCAGCCTGGGCACTGAGGCTGCTCCTCTCAGCTAAACAGCTGGAGCTCTGGATGTATATAGGCGAAAAACAAATTAAAGTCACAAAGACATCGAGTTAGAGGCCCCCTTCCAAGTAAACAACATCTAATTTACAAACTATTATTGATTTCACAGCAAGACTAAAAGTCTGTGGGAAAATCATTGAAGGACCTTTCCTGGTTTATTTGTGAGTCAACAACACAAGCTCCTTCTTTTCACATTGGTATGTCAAGTAGCACAATCAACATTAAGTGACACTCAAACATTTCAATAGGCGGAACACTAAGTGGTGTCTACTATTAAAGCAAACACTATAACTAGCATTATAACTAGCATTCCCTTTGTGCTGAATCATGAGCTAACGGTGTGTTGATTTAATGAATCAGATGAGACCGTTTTTTCTGCTTTTCCAACACTTACATCTAAGATTGTTTCAGTGATGGCCTGGTATATTAAAAGTGTTATCTGAAGCAACCCTTTCTCTGAATTATCACCACAATAATTTATTTGCAGCAATTTTGTACATTCAGTGGCAACATTTAATTCTATTGGTGCAGCATTACCATATCATAATGCAGGTAAATGTAAGGCAGTGTAGGGCAGAGGAGATAGACGGGAGAACAAAGCATTCAACTGTTTACAGCCACCTTCCAAACAGTAGTAACAGAAGATGTTGACCCTAACAGGATGTATTATCTTTAACAGACCACACTACGGTTCTGGGTCTCCCCACAACATATAATGACTCCAAGATACACCTGCCTCTTGTGGTGAACAAGCCGTGCAACCGTCTTGTTACACTTCTAGTTAAAACCCGTCATCTCAGTCTCACCCAGCCTTGACGGAAATCCATGCTGTAAATTGAAAACGTTCCTGAGAGAATTGAGGGGCTGACATGGATTTCCCTTTTCACACTAAAGAAAAAAGTCAAAGTGACACAAAGCTAGTGGAGTGAGTGCTTTCGCATGACAGATACAGGGTGTTGTAAAATAAAAATAGTTGTCTAAAAAAATAATACCAGCATTATCTTTTAAAAGATAATAAGATACACAGTTTACTAGTCATGGTTAGTACCACTCAGCCAGTGAAAACAGTTGTATATGTAATGCTTTCTGTGGCTCCTGAGGATCTTTTTCAGGCATGAGAAAATTACTCAAGTGACAACACTTGATTGATTATACCATTTAAGCGCTACCATTGGCATTCAAAATAGCAACGAAGCACAATGTTCAAAATTCTAATTATTTCCACTTTTTGATGACTTGTACCTGTCATTTGCCTCTGCAAGTGTCTGCACTATGTCCTGCTCCCTAACCTCTCAATGAGCAAAAAGTAAATTGGTTATTTTAAGCTTTAAGCTTAGTGAGCATGGTGATTTGAGGTTAAAATATGTGTGGGTATGTATTCAAAATGGGCGAACACACAGGGAGGAGTGATGATGTTTGACAAATGTTCAGATGTACATGCTATGAATCTTAACAACAATTTTTTGCTGAAATGTTTTTGTTTTATTTTTCCCACAAAAAATTAAAGCTCATACTTAATTTGCCCTGAAGTAAAAAATAAATAAACACACACACAACTAGTTGCTGGTACTTGAAACTAAGAGGAAATAATAAATCTCAAGTCTCTCTGCTCTCTGCTCGCGGATATTTACTTACATATTCTGAAAGGGCTTCAACAGACTGCACATACTGTACTTTAGGAAACTGCTCCCAAGCATCATTTATAATAGTTTCTAGCTTCCTCGCTAGTTGAGTGGAATAATATCTTCAGCAAAATTGGATCTTATGAGAAGCTATCTGTCAACAAAATTAGATAGGTTCCTTTTGTACACTAAAAAGCTTTTTTCCATCCTCAACTCTAATGCTGAATGGTTTACTATATGTTAATATACTATATGTTAATGCTGTATGTCAAAGTTGAATAAGCATCTATCTTAGCATGCTTCCTCTGCGTTGACTTGGAATCCTAATGTGTTTGAAATATATAAAAACAGATCCATCCCATCACCAATTCTCAGCCGCTCAAGGCATCGACCAAAAGGTCACACACAATCAAATCAACCAAAACGTTTTCGTTCTTAAAGAGAGGCTTGAATCCAAAATTCATAGAGATACAAATTCAATCAGATTACACATTTAATGCATTACTCTATACAGCAACAAGACTACGGTAAGAGTTGAGTGCTCGGACAATATTCCCAGGTTAAGGCCCCATTATTAATGCCAAGCTTCATAACAGTTTCACATACACATATCTAGGCTGCATCAGCCTGTGCTCCACTGCCCAGCTGGCAGAGTGAGAAACTCACTTTCAGTGAGTGCTGAGATTCAAATGAGTTGTTTTTCCCAGGAGTGGAAATATTGTTTGACAGTGTCAGCTAATGATCATGTTGCCTGAGGCATTTAAAAGGAAAGAGAGTGAAGGGCTATGCTTGATAATAAAATGGAACATGGAATCACTGAGACCATGCAGCATATTATATTACAAACACGTTTCTGTGTGCTACAGGTTTAGCGTTAACTCTTCATGCCTTGCTAACATGATCCAGAATAAACAAGACATCCCATGCACAACAGGGAGACATTTTGAAATCCCCACACCACCAAGGGAATCTGGTGAGAAGAAGAGAACCACTAACCCGTCCATTTCACTCACAACTGCCACTTAAGCACTTATCACCCCGAATACCTTTTACAACATCACAAACAGCACTCTGACATTCTGCATTGGCTGGCAGCTCTTCGGCTTACTGTTATCACTAATGTGACACATCAGCATCTGACATAGCTGATCATGAAAATCCAAAAGCATTCAAATCTACAGTATGTTCAGAAGCTGCAGGTCTTAAAGGTTCACATGAGCTATTCTGGTGTGGCTGTCGCTTAAATCCTCTAATCTTTCTGCAAACAGCATGTGTGATAGCTGCAGCTCTCTCCATCGTCCAACTTTTCTCCTGGTATTTTGTTCAAACACTTGTCTGGCTTATGCTATGATAGCATGAAGCTCTCTGAATCCTGCATTTCATGATTTAAATGGTTACTATAGGCAAATACGACGGGGAGAGCTCCCAGCAGAGTCCTTTGGTAGACTTCTTAGATTCTTGAGGGAGCTTTGCTAAATATCAGACTTGCCTCATAACTAATCATCTGTACATGACTATACAAATGAAACTGTATGTCCAGTTTTAATGTTTGTTTGATGCTAGAATTTCATATTTTAAGCAACTCGTATAGTTTAGTGTAGCTCAATCAAAAACAGTGCTTTTAGAAGCAACTATTTGAAGGATGGATGGATACTTTATTTATCTCTCGGGAAAATCCCGATTTCACAGCAGCAAAACCAAAAACCAAACAAAGATACAAATTAAATATGTTTTATTAAATTAGATTTGACAGAAAAGGCTGCTGCTCTTTCAATGTGCTCTCAAACCAATCTGATGAATAAATGCTGATGTATGTAAGAGTCACTGATGGTGAAGCATGATTGAGACAGCTGATGAAAATCAGCTGATGCAAGCAGGACTTCATTGCTCTGCCTCAATGCAATGCTCCTTATTTACAGGGCAGTACAGTACTGCAGCTACAGTATGTTAAGTATTAATGTATTGCAACTCCAGTGTCGGTGTTATACGTTCTAAACGTATATTAAATAACTATGTGCTCCTTTTAAATTGATGTTACAAATGTATTTCTTACAGCCACATGTTATTACATGTCCAAGTGGCGAGATGTAATACAAGATTATCCTTAGGGATCATTCTAACAACTTTGAGTATTTTTAGCATTCTCATCATGTATACCAAGTAGCTAATGTGACAATATAGATACCGTTAGATGCATGATATAGTGAATGCTGTTGAAACATATCTGGATGGAAGGATTTATGAAGAATGTATGGAAGAAACAGCTGCATTCCTCTGACTGTAGATTTGTAGGGCTGAAGGTGGCGGCGATGTACTACTGCAATGGATTGGATTTGAAAGGCATCTACGATGTGAGTGACAGAAGACAAGGAGAAACAGGCTCTAGACCTGAAGATGTGAATACCAGCTCGTTCTGCCTTATTTTATGACATGACTCACAGTAAGCATCGTTTATCCTGTCAACTTTCTGCTCGGTCGAGGTTCTTGCTCGTTAAACAGGACAAAGTGTGTTTCTGTGTGTGTGTGCATGTGCGTGTGCGTGTGTGTGCACTGTAGGTCTACCAATCAAGCAAAATATAAGCACTGATGTCAACTAAAAAAATGTGGCTTGTCATTAAAGGAACATGTGACTTACGGAAACCAACCTTATTGAGCGCATCAGGAATCGACTGATCCACATCAAGTAAAGTTTCTTTGTCAAACTCATCATCAGTTGTATTTAGTCAGTCACAGGGGGCTGCAGACTCCGTTATTAGTGCCACAGCATTTCCTACCCCTCATGTTATCCGACACCAAATGTATTCTTGTGATTTTCTATTCATGTTATTCTACAGTTGAGGTATTAGGAGAGAAAACGTTTGGATCAGTTCAGAATAAAGATTAATACAGTTGAAGAAACATTTGTTAATTGTGAAAGAAATGCGGAAAAAAATGAAATAACCACGGTTTTAATTGTATGGTTATTCCCAAGCTACTCTTTTGAAAAAAAAAGAGGTGTATGTATGTTTCACACCACAGGCAAACAGGAAAATGGTGGCTTGTGCACACAATTGGGCTCAAATGTTCATCCATAGTATAGTGCAGGACTTTTTTTTCCCACTCACAAGTACACACAAAGTGAAAACAAATGCACACAAACACACAGGCTTTGAATTTTGTTTCCATGGCTTTCAACTCTCTTGGTGTTCTGCCCCATTTCTCAATCATGCTGCATCTTTCTCCAGCTTCCATTGTGCTTCCCCTTAAGCCGCCTCTGCCCATCACATCCACAGGGCTGCCCTTTCTCCTCTTCTTCCTCAATGTGCCCCCAGACAGAAAGGCAAGAGTTTGGAGAGTAAAAGAAGACAGTGGTGGACAAAGGCAGGGTGTTGTGTAAAATATGGATAAGATGTGAAGGTTTAGATGTGCTCTGACCCAAGAGAGCAGGCTGGCAGGGAGAAAATAACAACCTTAAAATGTGAGACTTACTTCTTGCAGCAGTCCTCACATAGTGTGATCTGCAGGAGTCCCAGCTGAGTCAGAGTCGGGCAATGAGAGCAGGAGTACGGAAAGAAAGAAAACTATAATCGCCTCGTGGTTGTTTGGCTCCGCATTCAGTCGCAGTTGCAAGCGGCTGTTTATATTATTATCATGTCGGTGTAATCGCTTCATCATTTTTGACATTTATGTTAAACTAAACATGTTTTGTCAGATTACAGTGACCTTTGACGAAATCGTATCAGTTCAGTCTCGAGTCCAACTGGACATCTGTGCCGAATTTGAGAATTTTGAAAGAAGATTCTGTCCAAACAATCAAGCATAAGAGGAGATATGAGGAGCTATGAGGAGCTGCTAGAAAAATGACTGGCTTATCTATTGTGGTGCAGAGCAGTCACTTGGGTGTCACAGTGTCTTGTACTTTATGCATCATACTGTGCCTCTTATCTTTCATTGACACTTCACTTTATTTGCAAATTGAACTGGAAGGAAGAAAGGTTTTCTGCTGTGTATAGCTGTATATGTGTATGGGAGGATGCATCGCTTTAAACAATTATTGCTAACACATGTGACCTCTCATTACACAGTCAGCACAGCACCCTGTCAGAGGGAGACAAGAGGTGAGAGGACTTAAGAAGGAGAGCAACATGAATTTGGCATCTAAATATGCAAACATTTCCAGCGAAGGCAGTAGCCAAATAATAATGACTCAAGGTTGGAGCTCGAGGGTGTCAAACTTCAGACATTTTAGGAGAGAAAAGCTTAGTTCTCTGATGAATGAGTGTGCACTACACATTTAGGCATGCATTCTACTCGGAGAGATCATGTAATCAGCTGAACTACACTATTTATCAGGAACACATCGTTTCTGCATCCATAAACAAATCAGACAACCTACAAATACGTGATGCCATCGTTAAAAGTTGCTCAAATGATGCAATAAATAATTGAGACCAATTACTTTTCATTTACATATTGAAATCTGTGTAACACCTCATTTTGTATCCAGACAAAAGGTATGTTTATATATGAAATACCGTACAAAGCCTTGAACTATACGAGTAGGTTCCCTAACCTCCAAATCAGCCAGAAAGATTGATGTACACCACCCTAAAGATATTGAATTGGCTGTGAGTTCAGAGGATCACTCACTTGTTCCTAGTTACATTTCAGGTTTGAGGCTCTTGATTGTAGGCATAAAAAATAAAACAAATGACTCCCAGGGAGATAAAATGACAGGACTATCTTTCCGCCACCCCTCCTCCTCTTTCTCTAATAGGCTTAATGAATTATTTAAACTGTGTTAAACAAGACGCAAAGTTTAATTAACTCGGGCTCCTCCTGCTGAGCTGGAAATTAAACTCTTTTACCACTTCCTCGTTTATCTTCTTCGTCAAGTTCACACATTATATTGCTCAGTGTTTCAGCCTTGCCCAACATAGGGACGAAACAAAGCGTGAATACAATAGGTAATCCTCTGCATCTTTTATCTCGCTCTGCACATAAAATTAATTAACTGTATTTTAGCGTTACATAAAAAGCCGTGGGCCTTATGAAGAGGCCTGGCAGAAGGTCCAAAGGTTATCCATTTTCTTTATGACCTATGGTTAGAAGGAAGTGTGAAAAGTACACTTCACTTGGACGCAGGATGTAATGAGAGCACCGTGTGAACAAGAATCACAGTGTACTAAAATTATGAATTGTCTCTTATGTCTATTTACTTGAACACTTAAACAACCCGACCTGACCTCTCCTGCAATAAAGCAGGTCAGCGACATGCGTCATCTAGTGTTTGAAATGTTGTGCAGGGATTGTATGTTTTAAAAGTGTTTAATCAGTGGCCGATTAACTTTACTAATATTGCAAAAAGTATTCTGTGTTACTTGATTACAATTCAAAAATGATCATGTTTTCTTGTGATTTGTATTCTCATAAAAAGGCAAACAAGCTCCCTTATGCAAAAATACAGCTTATTGTAAAAAAATTAAAATAAATCTGTTTAGCCCAAATTTTGACAGTCCACTCTATAGCGTGTCCCTTCATCCGTTTGTCATCATGTGGCCACATTTTGGAAGTATGCTCTCGTGATAACGTGTGTATATAAAATCTTATGTAATCATAACCCAACCAAGCCCAAAAACATACAAGTGTCTGCTAAATTCTCCACGTGGAGAAAACAAAGTCACTTACCACTAAACACCACCCCACTCCTCCATTCTTGCACTTACAATGAGAGACAATAGCGTACAGTATTTTCTCGTTCTGAATTAATATTTATTCCCTTATGCAACAATGTAGAGTCGATTTTAAACTACTTCAAAAGGAGAATGTGGAGTGCTGCTGCTTTGCAAACAGAGACAAAAAATGTGTTCAAGGTAGTTATACTAATTAATGAAAAAGGTCTTTCCTCACAGCTAATTAAATTTGACGAGAAATATAATAGCGCATTCAGGGGTATTAGGAAACCCTCATTTCTTGCTTGCCGGCTACTTTCCTCGTTATCTGGTTCTGGCCTTCAAGGAGAGCGTAAGACAGACATGGAGGGACTTCATAATATTGTGAGGAAGAGAGACGAGAGGAGAGGAGAACGAGGGAGGAATGACAAAGGAGGCAGAGGATAAGACGGTCGCTTGCAGTGTCTGGTCTGGAATTATTTCTTATAAGCACTCATCACAGACTTGTGATTCACAGCAGCTCACACAATGTCCTTTTCTCTTTCAACTCAAATTCACTCCTCTGTCTCATCATCACCAATCACACATATCCGGCACTTTTCTTCCATCTCCCCTCTTACAAACTTCAGCTGAATTAAATTAACAAGTAAAAAAAGTATGATGCTCCCATTGGAACGTAAACACCTTTAGAAAGAGATGTGCCAGTTTATAAAAGATGAGAATGGACAAGAGACAAGTGTATCCTGGAAAGCATCATCGTTGTAAATGAGAGACAGGAAACATAGAATCCAATCAAAGCCTTCCACCGTGATACATGGCAACTCTAAACCAGTGAAATAACAGAGTTATAAAGCCCTTCACATTGAAAAGCATCCCATATTTCGATTTTGGACACTTCTGGAATTAAACGACCACTCTTGGTCCCTTGCTGCCACGAATTGTGTATTTAATGGCAAATACATTGTACACCTACAAAACTATGGGATCAAAAAGTTCACGTTACCGTGGTTTCACAAGCAAAGTCAAAGAAATCGGTTGGCCTTCGGGTAACGTAAAAACAGGAAAGGCTCTCCAGTGTGTGGTTTGTCTGTTCTGGGCTCCTGTAGAAACATTGTGGTCTAACACAGCAGACTCCATGGACCCTCTTCCTAGGTAGATATAAAAGGGCTTTTTCTAAAGTAACGCATACATAGTAAGTCTTAATTTCATTAGACATTAACATACAAATGCATATTTATTCCATTTCTGCTAGATCCCTGTAATGCTACACACTGTCCCTTAAATTGATGAGCTAAATTAAGGGAAGGGGTTCAAAAGGAAAAAGCAATGTTAGAGGACAAGCACAGAGTAAAGCATCTATCAGACAGTATATAATCCAACCACGAAGTTCCAGGAATTATTGATTTTGAAAAGCACAGAGTAACTTGGAGTAAGACTTGGATCATACATATATTTGCAGTATTGACTGATCATTTGCTTGAGTTTCCTAAAGACAAAATCAAATTGTATGGGGATTATGCTTGATCTCCTAAAACATTTATTTTTTTAAATGTAGTCCAACAAAGTGAAACGGTGTTAGAAAAACATCATTATTTAAACATATAAGTAGTTTAGTTTTACTAAACTGACTGAGTTGAGCCATACTGGTTGACATTGTATAACATATTTGAGTAAATTATATTTAATTAGCTTCAGCTTTTCAGAGTGTGGGACTGTATTGGAAAAATATATACATTTTCAAATCAAACATAAAGTTCATTAATCATACATACAATATACACAATAATAAAATGCATTAATAGATTAATATCTAAAGTAGGATGCATCAGTGCAACAATTAATGATGTACTCTGCCCTGTGAGTTTACACATTTAGCATATGGGTACATGAATGCTGGTAAATATACGTATAGCTATGGTAACATCTTCATGGCATGATGCTCTTTTTAAAATCAGTCAGCAGCATAGAGGGACATACAGTTCAGCTGGCCCTGATCTAGACCTTAAGAGAGGTCACCAGTTGAACTTGTATGAAATACATGATCTAGTATTACCCTAAATAATTAAGTTTCAATAAAAAATAATATGGTGGCCCCACAAGTGATCACAGCAAAGCTGCTACAGCCCCAATGGTAGAATGTGTGTTTATATCAGGAGAGTTTAATGCCGGCAGCTCCAGTTGTGCTGCTGAGCCAGAGCCAAAGATAGCTGGCAGCCACAATTACCTTTTCTCATTTAAGCATGAAGAGTGATCAAATATGGATGGGAAATTGGGAAGGGTTGTACAAACAAAGCAACAGTTTGCTTATATTGAAAATGTGTTTATAGATGGCAAGGCAGCCTGAGAGAAAGAGAGAGAGAGATTAATCAGAGAAATCACCATGTGCAATAAAACTGGTGGCCATAGTTACTTTGTGTTTCTATGTGTTTATGCGTGCGTGCGTGCGTGCGTGCGCGTGTGTGTGTGTGTATGTGTGTGTGTAGATAAACATGCTTGCCAGACCATTAAAACACATGCCTGCATCAAATTAAATCTGCTGCCCAAATCTCCATGGGTACCCAGTGAGCCAAACATGTATTTCCTCTGCCCTGCCTCCATTGAGAGAAATGAGAATAACCGAACCATGGTTAAAACTACACTCACAGATATTGAATTATGTGCTTTGTCAGCTCAGACTGCAGAAAGGCCGCTTATATTAGTTAGCCCACAGTAATCAGTCCAAAATGGAATCAATGCATCATAGACTTCTCATAATCCACCTGATTACCATCCTGCCAGTAACATTCACCTTAGGGGTCACATTTTGTAGAACCATACAGACATCAGCTTTAACTGTATGCAAGACATCAAAACCAGCATAACACACAATGCAAGATATACAAAGCATAATAGTAGAACTCAGAGCTGTCTGGTCTAAGTGCAGCTGGGTTTAATGTTATTTAGCTATTACTTAGATATGAGACACAAGGAACGGATATAGTTCTCTTGATTTGAAAGAGAGTGAAAGACATCAGGTCTCTTTTACCAGTCACAGCTCTAATGAAGATGAATGTATAGCCTGCGTTTCTACAGGCTAGTACTCAGTCATTACACTTTATGTTTAATGACTAAGAAATTGCAAGAGCTCATTCTTATTAATTACAAATATATTAATATGTTTGCATGTGTGCTTATTTACCTGCAAACTTAATTCATGTCTTTGTGTGCAACTAAATATTTGATCATTTTCAGAGTGCATACTGATGTAACTGATCTGCACAACAAAAACGTCCCTCCAGTTAATCCAGTATGCTGCAGCTCGTGTACTCACAAAAACTAAGAAAAGAGATCACATGACTCCTGTATTAGCTGCTCTGCACTGGCTCCCTGTAAAATCAAGAATCACATTTAAAATCCTTCTCTTCACCTACAAAGCCTTGATTGGTGATGCACCATCATATCTTAAGGAGCTTGTAGTACCATAGTGCCCCACTAGGGAGCTGGGCTCACTAAATGAGGGGCTACTAGTGGTTCCTAGAGTCTTAACAAGTAGGATGGGAGCCAGATAAATTACAACAACCATTTTCACTGTCAAGTACTAAAACTCTCACACACACACACACACATCAATTTAATAAAGCAAACACAAACTTAAAAGGTAAAACAGATTGTTAGTGTCAATATATAAAATAGGAAGTACAGTCTGTAAAGAGAGGTTTAGAGATTCATGAGGCAAATCCTTTTGTTTTTGAGGATGATTTCTTGGATAGGGACTTCAATAAATAGAGAAACTACAGAAATACAAGACAGATCTCATTTTCTCTGCAGCTTTCAAAAACATGAATGTGAAACTGAATAATGAAGTCAGTACACATGAAACTCTACAGAAAAGACAAAGTATACGAATAATCCTATTCCTAGCTAATAATAGCTGGCTATTTACAATTTTTTTATTCTATTGCAACTATGAAACCCGAGTTTGAGTACAGAGACTAAACTAACACTTTCACTATAACTTGCTTTGAGAAATATGAATATGTTTTTCTACAAAATCTATTTAACAAAAGAAGTTCAAGTCAATTAGCTTAGCTTAGCATAAAGACTGGGAGCAAAGAGAGTACAACATGTATGTGTGTATGTTTAAACTGTACATAAACCAAGCATAAGCACTTTACTCACATACAATTTCTTTAAAATGGTCAAAATAGTGGTTAAAATCAGGCACCATATGATAAAAAATAAGTAGACAAAAGTGTGATCTGACCAGACATTCAATTCCAATTTCAGTAATCAAGTTATTTTGTGCTCCAGAAAACATCTCAGTTGATGTCAAAACAGTATTGAGGTTCCATCCCCATGCAGCTCTATCCATTAGAAATACTGTCTAGCCGTGATTCACAACAACAATAATAGCTTAACAGAGGACAAATATGTGTAGGTGTTCAGATCTTAATGTTCTTGGACTGTGGTCCTACAACTCATTCTAGTCCATGGCTTCAAGGAACTACAAAAGCAATTGAGTGTGTTGTGAACACCAGCGACATCTCTTCACTTCTCAGTGAGTTCATCATCCTCCCGACCTTCACAGGGATAGAAAGACAAACAATCCCCTCAGGACACTGAATTGTGTCCTTTGTGTGGCCGTGTTTTGTGTGAATAAATTAGATATTGTAAAGGGGGTGTTGTCTTCTTTGGATTGATGAGACCTCCATTGTCACAACCCTCCCCTTTTGTAAACAGCCTGTCAGCTAGAAACATGAACATACTTCTTCGTTGTGTACCGTTGACTTATAACTGACAAGCCTTCTGCATCAGCAGGAATAACGAGGTGTTTGGTGGTTCACCTAAAAACTGTGATCCGTAGACTAAGCTTCTTTTTCTTTTTAATGGTTTTTAGTGATGAATCATTTTGACATCCTCGATATATCCTTTTAATGCATTCTGCAGACCCGTCTGTCTGCTTCTCTCTGAAATCAATTCATGCATTTATTTAAATATAGTCAGGGAGTGCAGTTAGTGACAGTGTGGGCTCCATGGCAGCTCTGACAGCTTGATGAAGGAGCAGCAGTGGGCGGAGCTTAGCAAAGGTAATTTACTACGACAGTTGTAATGCTGATGTTATCTCACTTTTGTCTCCATGGTTGACTTATTTGACAATAAATACACAGACAATAATACCAAGCACCTACTTCATTTATACTAACACTGGTGTACTGTATATTATCCCACCATCAGTAATTCATGATTCATGACTTTGGCTTTCAACTTTCATCCATCTCTCGTATTTTTCTTGCTCTTTTTTTTCAGTCATTTGTCTCTCTTCCTGCCGCTCACTCGGTCTTCTAATAACATCATTCAACTGGGAGTAGATAAGTGTGGCTGTTGTGATAAGGAGCTGGGAGATGGAAAGATGCAATCTGTCTCCATCTCCTCCCACTGTCGCAGCAGTTCTGATCTACTCGTGGATATGAACGTCAGCTCTACTGATGTGCGTTGCAGCATGGCTGGTACAGAGGATGCAGCATCTCATCTACAGATGCTGATAAGTTCCCCGCGCTTATCCTAGTATTTCTCATAACGAAAGATGAAAGCTTTTGTGAGGATGGTAATGGTCGTCAATGGATCTCTTTAAAAGGGTTTAACAGGTTCAATGTTTCAAGTTTTTGAGTAATGTTTGATTGTAATTAAAAGGTATACATTGATAGCTCATTTTGAATCCTGGGGATGCATGAAACCTTTAATTGTTTTCTATTTACTTATTATTCCTTTATGCATGTTCCAGATACACTATTTGCATCCAAAGGCAGGGCTATGCTGTTCACAGGTTAAATAGTTATTGATTCAATTATGCTGGTATTCAGCCACTTTTCAGCTATTTATCCAGTCTATCTAAAAAGGAGCACATTGTTTTGAGTAAAGCAGTACACATGAATGCATTTTGCATGACAAACAAGAAAATGCATTCATTAAAAAATGTAGTAATATTATTATTATTGCTTGAGCTTACACAGCTATCCCTTATGCTTGACCTAAATTGGCTTCATTCTTTCATCACAATACCTAAACTGAATTTATAAAACAAAACAGGACTCACTGGGAATTATTTCACAACATGTAGTGTTATAAAACTGAAATAAAACTGAAATCCAGATACATTACAGCCACTAACTAGCATGGTGCATGCTTGCATGTTTAAAAAATAAATAATCACAAAGAGAAAAAAATACTTTAGATATTTAAGTTTCCCTCATCATCCCCACCTACAGCTAAAAGCCTAATGTTCAGCTGTGACGTTAGATTTCTGTTGTTAGCAAGACAACGTTTGTGGATTTACCATTATATGGGATTCTGTGTTTCTTGGCTTGAAGAGTGTATCAAGTCCATTTCACACGTTTCACTTGTCACCAATTTATCTTCACTCACCCAGAAAAAACAAGTCATGTGAACCATGTTGGCTAAACTGGGCTGGCTAAACACTGTTGGCCCTGATAGCTCTAGACACACTGGAAACGTGCCCCCCCTAAAGAAACATTAGCAAGGTAAATAAATAAAATGCCAACAATCTCTTCAAGCAACAGTCTTGAAAGACCCTGCACACTTAAGGAAATCCTGCACAGGTGCGTTACAATACTTTAGCTGATTGCACCCTCCTCAGGACTGTGCACATGTGTACAGTCCCACACATCACACAAATGTACACACACATGCACACACTCACTCATTATCTCTCTCCCTCTACCTGGTTGGTTAAATTTGACTCAACCACTTCAGTCAGTATACACATTTTCTCCTAAAACACATCTGTATTTTGCCCACAGTTCCTCTACGTCACCTGCCTAGCATACATGTTTTTGATCCCCTCCATGTCATTCTTTGATCCCTCTCTCCCGACTGCCTCGCACTCAGACACACATCTGTCTTTGTCTCTCCCTCACCTTTCCATTTCTGGTGACTTACTTTGACACATGCTTTCAACTTTTCTTTATCCCCCTCCCATGTCTAGTGGCCGGTGCATGATTTGATTTGCCACATTGCCATTTTCACAGCAGGTATGTTGGTTAGTTTGTTACGGTCATTAATTACATCTGTGCTTTTCTTGCTATCTGCTGTGCTGGTGCTGTCTAAGTTAAGAACAACTCTTTCCCCAGTTTTAGTTCTAATATTACACAAAACTAAATAATTACTGCCATGCTGTGTGATTATTTTTATCACAAGAAATGTGCGGGAGGAGTCTAAAATATAATGTGAAAACAACCCTCGGCTCTGATATCACCACCTCCGCTCAGCAGGACTTTTCAGATAACTTTACCTCTGGCAAAAGAAGAAAACAAACGTCTTCGGGGAAGTCCACCGCTGAATCCCGACATTTAAACTCCCCACGAGTCTTCCTTTTATTCCTCTTTGCGAAAGCTATAACCAGCCATCTGCTTTGTTTTTGAAGCATTAATATCCATTTCAGTTTCTCTTCAGTGATGCATTTGTCTCGGTGGGAGATTTGTTCAAAGATTGTAGCAATTTTAAGCAGATAAGGGAATCATAATCATAATATATCTTTCATGTGAGCTCTCACACCCCATGCTGTATGATTATAACCAAAGTGTAAGAACTCTCGCAGTAAGTTCATTCAAGCAAATTGTACCACCCTTTTAAGAGTCTTGGCATTGGTTACATATATTGAATGTGAAACAACTTGCAAAGTTTGTCTGATGCAGCCATCGACTCAATCTAAAGACTGACAGACTCATATATTTACATCCAAATCTTCTTGTACTTCAGGAAATAATTCAGTTTCACCTTCCATGTGGGAGAATGTTTCTGTATTGTCAATACAGAATACAAATACTTTTAAACTAGTTTTAAAGTCAGGGTTCAAATTACAAGGGGATTGTCCTTCTTATCTGTAATTGTAAATATTACAATGTATTCCCTATTTACATGCCTGGAAGAATCTTGGATTACAATATCAGACACACGTAACATTTGGGAACATCACATTTCAGTCAGCCGTTGTTTTGTGTGTGGGTTTGACTGGCTAGCAGTTTTGCTCTGGAATTAGCTACTTAGTCGGTGACCCCTGACTACAAAGGTTGTTGTGTGGTATGAGCTCCACGAGGTGGTGTAATGGATTTTATTTATCATCATCTACAGACTGCAGACATTACGTTAAACAAGCAAAATACTGCAAGGACTGTGAGACTTCACTGAAACACGCACCTGTTCTGTACTGGGTAGTCCGAATGCACTCTGTACACAATGTGAAATGGTGTTACCTAGTAGCTATATGTTAATGTAATTGTTGTCTACCCTATTGGCAGAGTTTGTCTTCATAAAGTTTCACTAAATTCAGAGGTTTTTGCCTGTTTCCAGTAGGGATTTCCTCACGTTTTTGGTGTAACTCAGCCTTAAGGATGTTCTAGTCACGCTGGTGTTTTAATCTCTTTTCTTTATGTTCTATTCAATTCAATTCAGTTTATTTTGTATAACCCAATATCACAAATTACAAATTTGCCTCAGAGGGCTTTACAATCTGTACACATACGACATCCCTGCATGTGTTCTGCATCTTCCTCTTGGAGACAATGTTCTCTATAAACAGGCAACAGTACAAGATTTTGGTATCGGAGGTGTTCTTGTTTTTGTTATTGTTGTTAAATAGTCCATGCAGAGAGCAGAAAAGGCTGAATATTGGCCAACATGCAAACTGGGAAATCACCGGCTATCGTCTGACGATGAATTTGATTTGCAGTATATTTGTGGAATTTGGGGAGTCGAGAAATGGCTGTGGACTTGTTTCTCGATTTCAGAGAACAGGCAATGGGGACTGCACCTTTGTGATGCACACTTCACATTAAAAGCACACATTCATGCTCATGTGGGAAAATTCAAGAGAGAACCACCTGGCTACATTATTTTAAAAAAACATTACTAATAATACAAACAGAGCGTCAGTGCTATACAGTTACATGCGTGCTTGTTCTCATACAGGATGACATTGAGACAAAGCATGCTGATCTGGAAACCCCAGAGTAATTAATAAGCCCACTGTGCATCACAGGGACGTGAGAGGGAGGAGAAGAAGAAAGAGGGATGGAGAAGGAGAAGGCTGTGTTTAATTAGACTCAAACAGAGGACTGTTCATCCTGCGGGACCTGCCAGTCCTCCATAAACTCTTACACCAATTACCATTCTGCTGAGACAAGAACCAGCGTATGGAGATAGAGAACAGGAGAACAATACAGGGTAGTCAAAGGCAATTAGGTGTCCCAGTGGCTAAGTACTGTAAGTAGGGCAAATACTGTACTTTGCATTCACAACTCAAATTCAAAATTACTTTTCTTTTATTCTCAATTCTAAATCACATTTGCAAATTTATATTGCAAGCGTTCCAAATAATTGGTAAGAATCTAAAGAAACAAAGTATGAATGCAAGAATGACAATTTTCAAATCCACAGAGGGAAGGAAAACATTTTTGCGAGGCCCACAGTTCCAGGTGGGTAGATGCGAGTTGAGGTCTGTCTTGCTCTGATACGGGCCAGGCAAAGCTCAGCATCCATCTGGCCGTCAGGCGCACACAGATGGAGGGAGTTGTCTCCGAGGCTCAGGGACGATCACTTAATGCACCCGGAGCTTCGGAAAAACGTGTGATTCTGACCTGAAACCACGACTCTTTCTGTATCTCTATTCTCCATCTCTTGTGAGGTAGAAATTAATCTCAGCAGTGTGTCTCACTCTCCCAAAGGCAATCTCATTCTCATCTGCAGATATACAGGTCAGATATATGTCTGCCCAGGTCCACATATCTTGTTTTCCCATTTTCGCTGTAGCACTTATTGATTGAAGGTACAATGATTGGAACATTTAGCTATAAATAAACAAAAAGAGACAACAACTGCAGCCTCCAACTCCCACCCCTATTATGATTAGTGCCTTACTTTATTTTGAAAATAGCTTAAAACCCAATTTCCTTTCAGCCTTTTTTGCACCTGGAGATGTTGTTCCTGGTTGTCACACAAACAGACATCTTTCTCTTTTCCACTGCATGGATGCTTTTTTTCAATTATCATTTGTTCTTTCTCCAGCTATGGTTCGGGTATAGCCAGTCATATCTCCATTTCAATACAATTCTTGTTCATTCCTTCCATACTTCTGCTACTCCCTACAATAATGTCTGAAAAGAAAAGTGAGTGAGAGGAAAATGAAGAAAAGCAAACAGGAAGTGGACATGAGAAATATGGAAGAATAAGGACATAAAGCCAGGTTGGACTCATTGAAGCAAGAAAGGAAAGACATAAAACAGGAAGCCAAGGATGATGAAAGCAGGAACAAACTTGGGGACAAAAACATGGAGGGATGACAAGGTTAGTGAAGAGAAGAAAGCATCAGACAAGCAAAATAATCAAGGCACTGGAGAGGTATGGAGAGTAATGAGGAATCGGTAAATGAGGAAAAAGTGATACGTACGAAAAATGAGGGGGATAGAGCAGAGCGAAAACAAAGATTAGAAGAAGGAAAAAAGGTAGGAACGAAAGCAAGGGTGAGGGAGATGGAGAAAGGGAACGGTGAATTATGAACAACTCTCTCCGTCTGTCTGTTTCCAGCTCAGTACTGACAGATTTGTAGTGAGCTGCTGCCACAGATTGGCATCACAGTCCATAACCAGGGGAGACAGTGGCCACTCTGCGTGACCGATAACACAAACATGCTGTTGCGCACTCACACCCCCCCCACACACACACACACATACACCCACAGACTTACAGACATGCAGATACACGCATGCGCTAGAAGTTTGCGAGCACTTGCCCTTTGAAAAAGAAAAAGACAAGGAGCATGTCAGAGAGTGAGAGCGCAGCAGAGAGTGGAGAGCAGCAGGAAGTGAATGAGAACAGGAGGTGACAGAGGGCTGTTACCTTGGCAACCAGGCCTCTGTTGACAACTGCCTAATCAGTGGGAAGACAGTCAGATACCCAGGGTGATTCCCCAGAGACGTATGATCATTTCCCTTGTGGATCACTGGAACTATTTCACATTACCAAGATGCAACTTTTCACACAATCCCTTTGAGTCCTTACAAAGCCTGCTCCTGTTCTGTATGCACACTATGTTGTTTAACAGGAGCTTTAGTCCAACACGATGCTAGCTGCACTTCATATTCTTTGATTTTGTGGGAAGTAATATGCTTTATTAGAAAGACTATAGTTCCCTATCTGATTTAAAGTGGTGAAATTAGTTGTTTTTTCATATGAAAATAGTATGTATAATATAAGAAACCCCACGTGTATTTGTGAAGCATCCTCGTACACCAGGAATCCCACAATCTCAGAAGCACGGGTCAATGGGTCACTAGAGGCCTGTCATTGGTGGAAGTCTACTCTGGGAAGTAAAATACAAACCGATTCTAATCAGCTGACAGTATGTTGACAAATTAAGACAAGCGTCAAACACTATTTGCATGAATTTAGGATTGCGAGCACTAAATATGCAAGGTTTTGGAATTTGAATGGCCCCTCAGGCTACCAGCTTCAGCACCACTAAGGTCCTTGGGGGTTTTACATTTTAATCACGTCAATGGAAACAAGTGGCATCCTGAAATAGAGGATCTAATAATAAATGCAATCTATTGGCTGTGGTAGATCAAAGGTCAAAGCCTTGAGTGACAAACAATTTTCCAAACAAGCATCAACCAGATTGGGGTCAACACTGACCATCTATGATGGGGGATGAAATGCAGTGTCTACTCATTTAGCAAAGGCCTTTGACGACATCACCATATTCAATGCGTTGATCCAAGAAGCTTTTTTTATTTATGAACACACCGTCTAAGCATGTCGACTAAAGTATAAATAATAATACATTTTTCTTTGCATTGTTTTTATCAGAGCGTATTCTCAGTTCATAATTCTCTACACAAAGCACTACACTGGCTATTTCTTTCTTCCACCAACAGATAATATCCTCTCCTTTCAGTTTCCCTCCATCTTCCGGTTTCTCCATTTCCTCTGTTGCCATTGTGTCTCTGGCCGGCACAGACTGTCATTAGGCCAAGGAAATATCTGTTAGCAAAAATAGTGTCACAGAGGACACAAAGACACCCATACAACTCATGTAGCACTGCATTGCATACACTGAGCTTGGATACAGTAAGGTGATCACCAATTATTAATGTCCATTTAAAATGTCAAACTCACTCCTCTGCTGCTGCCTGCCCTGCGGCTACCTATGAATGTCATATTTGTTAATCACACTTCTATAAAGTGTGTTGCAGAATTGACATGGATCCCACTTACCAAACTTTAATTCCAGCCACTGAAGATCCAGCAGATAAAACTGAGGAAGAGCTGCTGCCCTCATTGCTCCTGTCTAGAAATCAAAAGTCTGTGCAGTGTTACAACCCTGGCAGGTTAAGTCGGAGATATGTTCCAGTTTATATGGTCTTGGTTATGAATATACACCTTAATATGACTCTTTTACTTATTATTCACATAATACAGTCACAATTTGTTTTTCTTCTTTTTTTCTTTGTGTTTTACTGTACTACAGATTTCTTCTACGTGACAGATTTTTGCACAAAACAGGCTCCAAAGTCAATTATGTGTTTAGTTATTTTTACCACACTTTCAAAGGAAGGGTAATTTGCTAATTCTTGTTTCAAAATATAAACTACACGCGACTCTTTTCCTCGAAAGACTCTACAACATCTAGTCCGGTATGTTTAGACCAGAGACTGTATACGAGAAGGTTTGACATTGAATTTAAGAATTAAACAATACGGCATTCACGAGGACAGCTACGTGTTCTCTTGCTATGCTCAGCAGCGCCGTAACTACGACAACAACACGCATTCGGCCGAAAGTCGCCAGTTAACACGGCCGCCTGTTGAACCATAACAGCGGTAAGGCACTGACTCTGTCAGAGTCAGATTTACAAACATATGAACCCAGTAGAGTAGCTTAAACCACCTTAAACCACTATTCAATTAACAGCTTGCAAATTAACTACTGGTTGTTTTTCATAGTTCATATCAGCATTCTTTACACTCACATTCTCTACACATACGTAAGGTACATATTTGAATCCACCAATGTATAGCGGCTCAGAGAATGAGCGCATTTCCTCTGCACCCTCTGCATGCTTTTAATTTGCCATCGCAATTCTACAATTAATATTCAATACAGATACAAATAGGCCAAATATCCTACTGCAGTGTATGAATGGTTTTACCTTTACTTGTAAATTAAATCTCCGTGACTTTGTTGTAAAAGTCCTCCGTATATTCTTTGTTTTAAAAGTGTAGAAGAAGAGCAACGGCAGAACAAGCATATCTGACCCGTGGGCTCTCGCACGCCCCCTTCCTTAAGACAGAGGTACTGTTGGCTTTTTCACTGCGGTTTTATGTCAATCAGATAGACTAAATAGGTTCTACACATACATGAAACACACTACCTATTCGACTGCACAGATCAGTAGAGAAATATTAATATTTATTTTATAATTATAATTTTTTTTAACTTGTCATGATGACAGGTGAAGCATGCAGATCCCTGGTGTAACTATTTTTCTGTAGTATGTTACATTGTTTAAGTTTGACTGACGTTATGATGTTATTTAAAGCCCAACCATGATATTGTATGTTTAAACTTAACTAGTTGCGTGAAGTGTATTTGTTTAAATGTACAGTTTGTGTGTGCTTACTGCGACCCACCGTTTTAGAAGGTGTTACCAAGGGGTCTTACAGAGCCTCAGTATGTGAAGAGGTTGAGAACGTGTCGCATTACGCAGCATGTCATTTGCTTCAAATCCTGATTATGCTGCATTCACATGGAATCAAACTGGATATCTCACAAATGAATGGGCTGTCGTGCTGTTACGCCTGATTAAAGGTGCTAAACCATGCTGATTACAATTTGCTGCACACCACACCGTAAAAAAGAAATCCTAATTTTACGTAAAATAACTATTTTTTTAAAGTAGTTTTTTGTTTTTTTAAATAATATATATCCTAATAACTCAGTTATCCTAATAACAAATAACGTTTTTTTCTCATTTTTGTCCAGAAAAAATACTGTATTATTTATACAGTATTTTTACTGGTTTCTTAAATTATATCCAAATTCATGTAAAATAACAATAATTACATGTAATTAAATATCTAGCTCATTATATAAAGGTTTATGTCCATACTAACAATTTAACGATTTTTTTTGTAATTGTAAGGTAAATAATTGTAGTTTTATATTCAAACTCTGTAATTCTGGAACTCAATTTAGCTAACATTTTTCATTACATCAAACATAATGCAGTCTTTTTTTAAAGAGTACAAAGTAGAAGCAAGAATGATACGTTTTAAGTCCTTTAGAGGCAACATAGGGCGACCGTGGCCCAGTGAGTAGAGAAGGTCCTCTGGTAACCGCATGTGTCGTAGCGTCCCTGAGCAATACACCTAACCTCTAACTGCTCATTGTAAGATGCTTTGGATAAAAGCGTCAGCTAAATGGTATGTAATGTAACATGCTTGAAAGTTTCAACCTCAAGAGAGCAGTGCAGCAGAAACTTTTGCCATATGGGATTTAGTGTGGACTTGCAATTAAAAGTTGATGTTGGTTGATGTTGATGTTCACAAAAGGAAGGCTTCATAACGGAGAATAACACAAAAGACAGTGAAGCGTCAAACACCCTTTATTTTTAGTCAAAGCAGAAAAGGCAGATTACAAAATAGCCTTCATATAAAATGTGAATATTGTTAACACTCTTGACTGGAAGGGTCCAGGGATACCCTCTTCACAAAACGTTTTCAAACATCAGATATGAATGGTTAGATACAAGTATAAAAGTACACAGAATAGCAGACTCTTATCTCAAATGTCAAATATCCTACTCTTACATCTTGGTTCCCCTTCTTCATACAGTTCACTATGTTCTGCTTAAGTAGAGCAGCTGGTGCCGGGTGAACACAGGTGTCCTACAAAACCACATCAGATCCAAAGTTGGTAGAGTTGCATTTTGTCACAATGTCTCACAGCATGTGGGACATGGATCATGTAGCGGATGCTCCACCTCTACACATGCTGCCCTGTAGTTACCATCAGACTCTGTGCATGATGCAGTTTGGGGGATTTGCATTGAGCTCTTCCTGCTCTCACTTTCACTGGTGTAAAATGTCAACGTTGTACCGAGTTTAATGAGTTTCATGAAGGCTTGCAGCACCAAATCAATATATTTATATTTCCTTTTAATTAATGTTCCTATACTGTGAGTGAGTTTAGAGACTTAATTATATCAACCTGACACAGTTACAAAGGTCTATCGGTACCCCCTACAAAATGAAAGAAAATATATTGAGTTATCAGTAAATTCTATTACATTATGGTAATTCTGAGATTAAACTGTGCATTGAAATCTGTCAGTAGTCCTGCAAATTGTAAAAGTGTTCATCTCTGCCCTGTCCATCCAATGACGCACTCCATCATCCTGTCATTTGCAACTTTAGGCTGAACGAAATGCTGCAGTATATATTAAACAGTATATGTGCTGCAGTATGTTGCACATCTACATAATCCATACTCACAAGCCTGCAGGCACATGATTACATGTGGAACATTACACTCACATGCATCCTGGTGAGCGATTCCAGAAAGAGGAGCAGCACGGCCTGCGTTGATGAGCTGTCAGATAAAGGATTACCAAGGAGCGCACAGTTACAAACTCAAACACCTGGAGAGAATTCAAATGGAAAATAATCACCAGATTCTTCAGAACACCAGAAATAGTAGCTAAGATGGGACCAACACATTCCAACTTGTGTTGGCGGAACTGTGGAAGCGCTGCCAATCATACACATATATTTTGGCTATGCCCTAAATTAAATACAAACTGGAGAGAAGTCTTTGATGGCCTCAAAGAAATCTTTCAACAGGACATCCAACAAGACCCTACAGTAGCACTATTGGGAGTGATACCTGAAGGCCTGGATGGGAGGGCCAGAAAATACCTCCTAAACATATTACTCACAGCAGCATTGAAGGGTATAACCATCAGATGGTTAAAACCGGATCCCCCAACATACGACTTATGGATCCAAAAAGTATGGGACATCTATCAAATGGAGCGAATCACATATTCATTAAGACTCCAGAAGCCGATCTTTACCAAACGGTGGGGTCCTGTCGCAGCATTGTTACTACAGTGATTGTTATTACTGAATGTTGCTCGGCCCTCTGTTTGAACTGCTCTTGTTAACTGTCTCTGTGCACACACACACATCATACACAATCCTCTATGAAAAGCATATATAGCACATACACTCAGGAGTGGACAATCATTATTCAAACTATTTATTTTATTTTATTTGTATCATTTGTATTTAATTTCTATTTTATGCAATCTTTTCATCATCCTCATTTCTCCTCTTCTTTTCATTCTTGGAATGAGCACCTTTGATGTTTGTTGTTCTTTATGTGTTGTACACTGTACCTGAATATCATGTGTACCAAAACAAACTGAAAAATTGACAGGAAGCGATTGTATGAAAATACATATTGTTTGTTGTTGAAAACTAAATAAAAAAAAGTGAGTTAAAAAAAAAAAACTCACAGCAGGACTGTTCCATTTTCTGCTCCCCCATCACTGACTCATTCAACACTGCACTCTACAGACTAGAGGGGGATTTCAAAAGGTAAAGGGTGTCTTGGAATGGATACTGTAGACACAGGCTGATATTTGGAGGGGGGAGATAATTAATAATGCCCACCTATTAAGTATCTGATACAATAGCTTTGACGTGAAATTGAAATTAATAGGAAGCAGCTCTCAAAGGCTAATGTGTTTGGTTTCCAGTTTCTCCTCATTGACACATTAGTCAACATGTAACAGCAGAGTTCATTGACAATGGCAGCTGTTGTGTTATGTTGCTGTTTAGACAGTCACTGCACTGTGAAACTGGCTGTAGAAATCAAACTGGGTGCATATTACAACACAATCAAAGTAACAACTCAGTCAGTAATTAACAAAACTATTGAAGAAAAATCACTAAGTGCTCAGTTAGAACCAGTGAGAAAAGTAGACTGAGGAGAAACAAGAAGACTTCAACCTTGCATACCACTGTAATATCTTCCTACACAATTGCTTTCTTGTGCACTTTCCCCACAATATTCATAGTCTACCATTTATTTGCACAAACACACAAAGACTACAGGAATAGATTTGAAGACCTGGGCTGGAAAAAGGGGAGCATAGATCAAAACATTGCTAATCAAAGACAAAGTAAGAGCTGAGGAAATGAGAAAACGGACATTGTGCATACGTTTAACTCTGGAGGAAGAAAGTTTAATATCTTGGAGCCAATTTGAAGTGAAATTTACGATGCAAGACCAACGAGCCCATAACACTTTGTTCTTTCCTGAACTTCAAGAACAACTCCGGTGTTAACCCCAGCAACTTCTAGCTGTGTTGCAGAATATACATAATTACATTTAAATGTGCTACAGGATGTGTGAGGATGTAATGAGTTACCCTTCATGTTTCTACCAGCTGCCATCTTGGTGAGGTGGTTGCTTACTAGGAGAGGAGATGAGCAGAAAGTCCCTGCAGCTGTGTGTAGCTAAAAACACCAGCAGGAGATTCACTGAAGCCTTTATTCTCACAGGGGTGGTCCGCCTCTCTAATGAGAGAACACAAAGACCTCACCTCTCCTGCTCTTACAACAGACCAGAACATCTTCCATTCAGCCACCAGTTCATCAGATGATTTCTTACATTGCTCTGTTCCTCTGAGGATTCACAACATGCATGATGGTGATCCGTGTCGTCATTCGTCTCTGTCCTCTAAAGCCTTACATCCTACTGCCCCCTAGTGAGGAAATATCATAACTACAGCTCTCATCATAGTGCTCAGGGACATGAGCCTGCCATCCTCAGGTCTACGGGTCGTTTTCACTGCCACAATTATTACAATAATGACAACGCTTATGAGGAATTTAGGATGCTGATCTATAATTTGCTCTAAATTAGGTGTAAATGAGCTTGCTTCCACTGCGCTGCCTACACATTAGTAAAACTGTTTTTCTTTATTACGTTCCCATTAATTTCTTTAAACTGATATCTGCACATGAATACTAAATCGTCTTCAGACCGTTTGCCGATGGAACTGCTCATTATGAAATTCATTATGATTTCTGACAGAGCGGAGCTGCTCAGTCGTGTCTGTCATCCTCAGAGCTGCAACAGCACCGAGCAGCTTGCAGATCTCAGGCTCAGTGCAGCTGCGCAGTTTAGATAGATATTGAAAACTCCAGTGAGCTCAATCTATAATTTACTGACCACTTCACTCCATCCTAAATAAATTAGACCTTAGACTGTGCTTTAATCACATTCCCCGACTAATATGTCAAACAGCGTTAAACAAACGCATCCACTCTTTAAAGTGTTTTATGATTTTAGCTCTCTGGGGGAAGCACAAACAAGATACAGCTTTGTTTCTATATTGATTTTTATTTAAAGTATAGATCCAGGCTTTCTGTCTGTCCAGAGGCGGCAGAATCTTATGGAGATATTTATGTGTCTGTTAGTGTATTTACTTATACATTATGTATATAGAGATATTTGAATAAATCATTAATTGTGAGGAAAATATATTAGTGATTAAGTGATATACATTAGCCAGGTAAACACGCAGGCTGTCTTTTTATGTTGTTTTCAGAAAACTCTGAGTGTCTGTTGCACATGCAGGCCTCCACGCGATACATTATACCAATTAATATGACATGTAAGTTGCACCAAACAAACAGACAGCTCCAATGAAAATCATTGGAATCTGAAATGTCTTCAGAGGCTCAAAGTAACACTTAATAATAATTGCAGGAGTTGTGTCTTGAGTTTTTGACATGTTTACTGTCGGCACACCCAAGAAGCCACAGCGCAGGATCATTAACTTTGATATGAATATAATGAATATAGCCATGGGCCATTAATGAGTCTGTTAGTCAAATAAATCTCTAGCGTCGCGACCATTCTTGTACTTTTAAAATGGAATATTTTACACATTTTTCCATTTATACACAAGAGATTTTATTGATTAGTATTTTGATAACTTTGCATGACAGTCTTGGTATTTTAGATGGGAATTAATCTGTTGGTCAGTGATCCGATGCAGCGCTTTCATCCCTTGTGAACACACAGCGCGTATCATTTGACTGAGCCACCCATCCATCCTTTTCTTGCTCAACTGATATCATCACTCTGTGGTCATGGAGCAATGGTTTAATCAGCAGATCCACACCCCAGACTGAAGTATTGCAGTACAGGACTTGGACGAATTGTATAAGGCTATTCTGCAACTTTAAATGGAGAAACATTGTGGTCAGTGTGGCACCAGATAATGTCAGTATTAATAAGAGAAAGGAAAATGTCTCCGTTGTTCTTAATTGTCCTCTGAATGTCTGTACTCCTTCAGGAGCACAGAGAGGCTGTTAGGACATAAAACCACCATAGGGCAAATGGGAGACATTCATTCACATCTATGAATCATTAAAACAACCTTATTTAAAATGATTTTTTTCTTCTTACGTAATTACCTTTTTACAATGTAGGTGATTTGTTATCTCTCTCGTTGACTGCACTGGCCACTAATTAATATTCATTGTATGCAACAGCTGGTCTTCTTTAAAGAATTGATTTTAATATTTTTATTAAAATGTCACTAAAGTCAATGAAGAAAGTAAGACTTCAGTTAATATCCTGCCAGCTTCACTTACTCACTATCTGTCAGGACGTTGAAGTGTTGTGTTGCATGGATAAAGGATGGACCTGCAGGTTGACTGTACCCGTGGGTTTCGCCAACGAGCGGCGTGAAGACGGGATAACACAAGTTGTACATTAAAGTTCCACACTGGCCTTAAGGCTGCAGTGTTTCTCCTACTCACATTCTTTCTTCTGCTGCAGGAGAAAAGACAAAATCAGCTCAACACCCTCTTGATTTTTTTTTCTTCCTCTGGCCGACAAAAGTTCCTCAGATCCAGGGAGATTCATGCCACTGCAGACCCGTCCGTCCTTTATTACATACATTATTCACACTCCCTCTTACTCAGCGATCAGATTATTTGGGGAACCAATGTGCTCATATCGAGCAACATCAACAAAGATTACCAGTGGCAAGTGACCCCCAAAAAGACCAAGCAAAATCTATGACATCATCAGAAAATAATGAATCACTCGCTCAACATTTCAGGAAATGGGCGTACAAGAAGTAGTGACTAGTTACATTTACTCAGTCACATGTACTTGCGAGACTACTTTTAATGCACCATATCTTTCACTCAAGTACATAAAAAAATAAAAAAGGGCAATCATTTTGTTAAGACTAGAACAGACTAGCAACATACACTAAATAGAGCCAGGAAGCAATTAGCAGAACACACTATTCCTTTTAAGCTTGACGTTTTAAGATTAGAAATCACAGTAAATGGTAGTTTTAACTCATGCACAATATATAATATGATTTAGGTTGGAAAAAAAAAGATAAACAGTTTTGTCTCATCTCCGTGAGCACACAACACATGCTGTAGCGTTTCTACAGTGGGCTCCACAGTTTGTTGCTCCCTATTATTTGTGAATGTATTAGACTTCGTTTGTTGTATCAGCTCCAAAGCTTTTTGGCAGTGTGTTTAAAGTCCTTTGGGATGACACGGTAAACCTCTGTGCCTCATCAAGTGATTATTTTCTCATTAACTTCAGTCAGTCACAACAATGCTAAAAAACGTATAATAAGAAGCTTTTTAATCAAGCACGGTGGGAGGATGGTTTGTGTTCGCTCGTTCTTGTGGAAGCAGAATTGATTGAAAAGCTGTAAGATGGCATTTAGCTTCAGTGGAAATAGAGTTCAGTTGAATTACCAGGAAAAGGTCACGCCACAAAAATAGTCTTTATTGATAGGTAAAATCAATTATATTAAGGCAATAGCAATACTGAGACTGCCAGGCAGACTGAGTGAGTGTGTGTGTGCATAATGTGTTTGTGTGAACTTCTTTGCAAAACAAACGCATAAAGATGAGTAAAGGAAACAAGAAATAAAAAATAAAAAAAGGATTTCAGAAATGATTGGCACTGCCTTTGGCTGAATCACTGGGCTTCACGTCCTCTGATTTGGAGCTCTGTTGAAACAAATGTAAACACAAGGTTTTCTCTTAGTAGGAGGTAAAAATAGCTGAAAATATGTCTGGAAAATATTAAAATATCAGTAGATCAGATCTTTTACATTGTAACACTGTTTGTGATAATCAAGATAAGACTGATAAATATTGAGAAATATTAATATTAATTTTCTCGCCAAGAGTTAGATTAAAGGATCGATACCACTCTCATGTTTGTTGGATAAATATGAAGTCAGTTAGCGTAGATGACCATAGCATAGTATTTGTACTATTGAACAGAGCGAGGCTAACGGTTTCCATCTGCTTCCAGCCTTTATGCTAAGCTAACCTTCCCCTGGCTGGAGCTTCATATTCAGCATACATTGCGTTGTCAATATTCTCTTTTCAGTTTCGGCAAGAAAGTGCAAAAGCATGTTATCCAAAATCCTATCAAGTTACACCCAAACTGCTGTTCTGATTCTTGGACGTCAAACCTGCATGAAACCTGTTGGTCTCACCTTGGACTTGAAGAGGAGGTTGATGACGCCCTTGGAGCGTCTGTCCGCTGTTCGGTCAGAGTTCACACAGACAGACATACTCTTACTGTCCCTCTTGGCTCTGACAGAGTCCAGCTCCTCTGCGCCCCCCATCACCGCCAAGGACAGACCTCCACACAGAAAAACTGACGATTTAGTGTTTGTCTCATTCATAACCAACTTACAATGAACCCTCCTCCTACAGCCAGACCATTTAAAGTGACTGAAGCTGTTCTGCTGATGAACTGTGTGCTCTGGTGTCACCGGTAGAACTGTGTGTATGTTCAGTGAGGCTGTACAGCTGTAGTCAGCGATGCTCAACAGACATGGTGTCACCTCACCAGAGTCGATGCTGGCTCAGCTGGCCTGGACCAACATGGGAGGATGCGAGAGACACATACACCGTTTTGAGGTGAAGGGTTATGTAACTGAAGCAATGATGTAGAAACTGAATAAGGCTGGTGCCCATTTCTGAAAATATTACAATCAACAAGACTGACTCACTAATGTGCCACCTTGCATCAACGTTTCTTTTAGGTCAGGCTATTACTGCAACAGCTTGCCAATTTGTTTTTAACACATTATTTTAAAAACAGGCATATTCCTGTCATGACCTTATGTGTCAGGAAAACAACACAGGGCATACCTTTCTATTCTGACCCTGTGTGCCCTTGGTTTACAGGTGAAACTCACTTCCAGTACACTAGGTAGCACCATGTAATGTTTGTATGTTAGTCACCTGTGATGGCAGGCAGGGATCTGGAGTTGGCGTTGGTCAGCAACACTTTTCCTTCATTCGGCTCAGACAAGTTGGTGTCACTGCGGAACTCCTGTTTCTTGGACAGCTAGAGGGAGACAGAGATCACACAAAATTCAGCAACAACACTTCCACAGATACTCAGTGCTCACACTCAATCACTTCTTTCTTTCTACCTTTCATCTTTCATCCCATGGTCTACCTCCCACTACAGCTCAGTCTCACCCGTTTGGAGTCCAGTGTACTCGTCCTATCTCTTTCCTCTGTGATGAAGATCATGCTGCTCCTCTTCTTCTTCTTCTTACTCTTCCTCAGCTTCACCTCTGCATCCCCCACCGTCACCACTGTACTTGCACTCATGCTGCCGCTGGAGCGCGGCAAGGTGGAGCTCCAGGAGGAGGGCGACTCTGGGGGGGAATCCCTGGGAGGAGGCAGGAAGGGTGCAAGTTGTAAATAAAGGGGCTTAAATTAAATCTTTGTATATCCACGTTGTTGTGGCGTACATTTGTAAATGAAGAATATATCTTTGCAGATTGAGATAAGATGTTTGCCTGACCTTATGCCATTAATTAGAAATTAATGGACATTTTATTGCACTACAGCCATATATGCGTTCACATATAAGCATAGAGACATATCCAGTATGTTCATCGATGTGGGAATGAAAAAAGATGGAAATAGAAACAAGCTTAAACACAATTCAGCAGTGGACTAAAATGTCCAACATTGTGGAGATTGGGCCCAAAATAAAGACAGACTTTTAAAACTGGATACATTTATGACAGAGCTACCTGTCTGCATAGAGCTTAGTTGGAGTCCCACACTCAGATCCCTGCAGTGAGGAGATGGAGATGATGGACTGACGAATGGAGCACAGCATGGAGCGAGGACGAGTGGACTTCCTCTTATCCATGTCCGGCTGGAAATAGAGAGGTGAACATTGTTCTATAGGACAATACTACAATATACAAGACAACAAGGATATTACTCTACGGACACTACTGAAGATATTAACAATGAAACAAAGAGAACATCATTCAAAAATGTAATCAAAGTGGAGTTACTCTTAGAAACAGTGCATCCCTCCTGCCCATCATTAGTTTAATCGCTCCTCAAGGGCAGAACCAGCTTACAAGTTAATGACCATATTCAGCCAGTCAGAGCATCCCACCATGCTCTGGTTGTAGAGAATTTAAAAAGGTACAAATCCTACATCAACAATACACTCAAAGGCTTTTGAAAATGCTTTGGTCTTTTTAAATCCGCCTGGGCCAGCTCATTTGCAGCTTAATTAGCGAAGCTTTTCCACAGTAACTATTTGACCAGCCTTGCAGAAAAGAACATGTTTTGGATTATAGAGAAACACCATCTTTTATTAAAAAGTCACTCCCCACATTTAGCCTCTTCTCCCTCTCTCATCAGTTCTTACCAGCTCTCTCACTCCGTACTCCTTCTCCACTTTCTTCTTTAGCTGCTTGAAACACTCCTCCATGCGCTCGTGGAAAGGACGGAGGTCATCCATCACTCTCTTCCCATGGAGCGAGATCCCCCCTCCCAGT
Organism: Cyclopterus lumpus; assembly: GCF_009769545.1. NCBI lineage: Eukaryota > Metazoa > Chordata > Actinopteri > Perciformes > Cyclopteridae > Cyclopterus > Cyclopterus lumpus. The sequence goes on from NC_046975.1 coordinate 13,271,524, forward strand.
AAAGGGATCTATAAATGGTGTCAACAGAACGACCACATAAAAGCAACATATTCATATGTGTGTCTGTGTACATGTATTAAAAAATGTGTGCTAGCATGTTCAGTACCTGCCATGCGATGAGGTCTTTGAGGCGCAGCAATTTGTCTCTGTCCTCTGGGTGCTGCTGATTGTACTCGTCGGTAAAGAACGCCTGATACAGAGGAAAAATTATAATTAAAAACTAATTTAACAGATTGCGGCTATACATATCACCTGCCCAATAACCTGTTCAGTTTGTAAATGAATTAAATCTTTTCCACCCACATGTGCACTTTTCTTGGGCCCCTGAATTCAACCTGTGCGTGATATTATCTCACCGTTTGAGGATGAACTCTACTACTACCCGAATAAGTTCCTTGTATTTAATGTAATTTTTCATTTCTATGTAAGTCACCCTCAGGAAGTGATACTGAATGTACTCTGAAGCTGAGATAGTCTGTATATATAAATAAAAAAGGTGAGGTGGTTGAATCTTTTTCTACACACTCAATGAATCATAGCTTTTTTAGATACAAAATCAAAGCCTATGAAAAGCAAGCCATAATCAAAATAAACTTGAGATAAACAATGGATTGTAAACTCCAATGCCCCCAGACTATCATAAAAAACAATGTGACCATCGTCATAGCAGAGGGTTAGAAATTGGGTTGATTCTTTACATTTTACCTTTTCATACTTGGCAAAGCCGCCCATGACAGCTGGGTCCACGATGCCATTGAGCAGCATAGAGAGGGGGTTGATGGGAAGGGTCCAATCAGTCTGATATTGGTTAATCATGGTCAGAATCTTCTCATTGGTGGACTCCATCGTCTCTATGGCATTCTCCAATGGAGACAAGGTAGTCTGGACAGAGAAGCAGAGTGGTGGAAAGAGAAGAGGTGGGGGGGGGGAAGAAGAAAAGAAAGAAAGATATCTTTTAATCAGTGGTGGTGACACTTGACCACGCAACACTGGAGGCAATAGCTCACAGCAAACATGGAGTAAACCCCCCACCCACACACACACACATACTTACATGTTTCATGTCAGTCGCCTCAAACCAGCGCAGGATCCCTGGCAGCTTATACACAGTGGTGAAGGTTGTGCGCTCAATCCACATCGACTAAAACACAGGAATGGAAAGTAAATAGAGTAAATAAAAAAAACAGTAAGTTGAGCGTCAGCCACTTATGAATGAATGCTCATCTTGTATCAAACTCTTCCCAGACATGTAATGCTGCTAAAGACATAATTTCTCAAGTCCTGTTCAGAAGATTGCTGTATTGGAGTGTTTACTGGTATACTGGTTTGCGCTGAAATTACACACATTTATACAGTAGACTAAAAGTTAGAGAATCAGTCCTAAATGGGACATCTGTTGTCTTCGCTGTGGGTGTATATCTTCTTCAGTTTTTAGCTGTAGCTTCCTCTTCAGTGGCGTTACTCCTCTGCTCCCGAGTTAACTGTGGCCATCCCCCAGTTTCTTTTAGGACTCCATTAACTGTGGTTTCTCTTTGCATAAGAGGCCAATCCCAACGATGCCACCAGCAGCTCCACAGGTGAGGAGGAAGAGGAACCAGTGAAGAGCATGGTGGATGAATCGTCCTCTGGTGAGATGCATGGACCAAAGTAGATCAACTATAACCTCTGACTGCTGTATTGTTGGTAGCAGCACATCGTCTGGTCTGGACCAGCAGGGTTTCAGGGTATCGTCAGAGTTATGAGGCAGATCCAGTCTCTTGGTCGGATTCTGTGGGGCCCAGGCCTTTTGTGGTGTTCTCTACCAACTAGCATGGAGTGAGATCACATGGTACATTTCCATACAGGTCCTAGTGTTTAATATGCTATCATCCCATCATTACGCCTAAAAGGTAATAAATAACCTTGTAATACATCAATGTAAAAACATTTTGTTTAAACGTTGCGTCTTAAATGCTCATTTGAAATCATATAATATAATCTGCTATCCCACACTCTGCTATTATACAGATCTATTATTATTTTTAACAGGAGCTCATCTTTTCAGACAATGCAAGTACATTCTAGTTAATGTAACACGTTCATGGTCCCAGTAGTCTTTAGTGTTTTCATTCAAACTCACAACAAACTCATTGTTTGGGTCCACGGGTCCTTTCCTCACTGGTCGGGAGTAGTGAAAACGCTGCACGTAGTTGGACTTGTAGAAGCTGCAACATTACAAAGACAGAACTAGACAATATCAGGACTGTCTATTATTTTTCAGTGCATATCATTTCACAGAAAAACATGTTGTTTAACAAACTTGATAATCTGGTCGGGAACAGGTTTGCTCTTCAGGCGAGGAGGAATCTCCAGGACTGGCCTCACTGTGAAACACTGGATATCTGGTTCAGATCACTCAGGAAAAGAACATCACGACATGCGTCTCTAAATCTGTGCGTCGGAATATAAGACTGATGGTTGAGAGATGCATCCGACCTCCAGGTACAGCAAAAGTAAACAAAACATGTATTTAGGATTAGCAGTGTTACGGAGTAACTAGTTACATGTAATTGATGTAATTACAAAATAAATGTCATTGTTTTCTTTTACAGGTACTGAACAAAATTATGTAATTAAATTACAGTTTCTAAACAAAAAAAGGTTACACCTGCTTATTAATCCCATTATTAACTCTTTATGTCCTTTTGACATATTTACGGACAACTCAAGTTAGCAAAAAGCCGTTCACACCATCAGAGGTCAGAATGGCTTACAAGGAGCCGTCTCTACGTCCGGGCAGTCTCCATTCACTTGGCGGTATGTGCTAACAATGTTTATGTTTTTTGATTGATTCTCTGGTTTGAATTTGCACCACCTCTCCTCTGCCAATCACATTAATGCGCATTGCTCAAAGCACCCCGAGTCTGTTATGTCTGCAACAAGCCAACCGCGCCAAGGCGGGGCCATGCCGTCGGACAAGAACGCTTTTCAGGACTGGAAATTCAACAATATTGTCCCTCTGTAATCAGAAGCTGAATGTACAGCGTAAGGCTTGTTCACCAGCAGTGAACCGGCTGTGCACGCTGAAAGAAAACCCCAGCTTTATTGCCCTGTTTAAAACATCTATTAAGAACAAATAATAATAAATTATACGTTTTTTGATGGAGTAATTCAAATGGTTACATTACTTATCAAATGTTTTATGTACATTTAATTTGTATCCTCACCAAAACGGTTTAGAACAATAGCATTGCTTTACTCTAGGCTGTAAAACCATTGATAGCATTTACATTCTGTTTGCTCCATTCATCTATATATGACTATACATGTGTGTGCTATTAAAACAACTTTACTTTATTAGAAGCATCATATCCCAAAATAAACCTCTGCATTTAAGCCATGCTAAGCAAAAGGGGCAGTTGGCTCTAAAGCACCAGGAGACGACCTTGTGGTTCAAATCAAGGACACTTCAACATGCAGACAATAAATCTATTAACCTTGAGGTTAAAGAACAAGTCGCTCTCCCCATTGAGCTACAGCCACCACTTCACTGATGCTTGCAGTAGGATACACTGCAGCGGAGAGTTCCTGACGTCGTCTCCTGGGATGGTGGTGGTGTTGAGGCGCACGGCGCTGGGGAACTGGCTCATCAGCTGGTTCTGAAAGTCCTCTCTGCGTTCATACTCCTTTCCTCGGTGGATAAACACCTTGTTCTGAAGCCACAAGAAATGTACTGGTGTTGGTAATGATAAAGATGAAGCCCTTAAATCTACTTCGATCACAAAGGGACATTCTGTTTTTATCTCGACTTCCTTATAGGCCAGTCAGTACACATAGAGCTGGTAGACACTGCACACGTCTCCTTTCTTTACCCCGGCCTCCTCAAAACAGACTAACTGTCTTTCTCAAACCTGAGAATCACAGCACTGAAATATATATAATGAGTAAAGGAGTATAAACAGTGGAACATTTTATTTCTGCACTTTGTTGAAATCTACAACGCTCCTCTAAAAGGTACTTCATGTCCCATTCTGTTAATCATCTCACTGGTGTGTTTAGAAACCACTGCTGCAATGTGCTGATAACCTCTTTGCACAAGGAAGGGAGTCTGTGATACCTCCGTGCTCCAGACACATAGTGTGAATCTGTTTGCTTCTATTCTATGAAAAGAAACCTTGTGATCTCATCCAACAGTGACAAACACAAACCCTGAGGAATGGAGGGTAGCCATGGCCATAGTAGCCCACTGCAAAGTAGTCTGGTTTGGGCCTCAAGATCTTCATAATGTTTTCATAGAACTTGGCTTGCTTCTCCTGTCGAGAGGGAGAGAGAGACAGAGCAGGTGTTCAGAAGAGAGTTTCAGATGTGCACTGTGTGCAGCCGTCGCAGTTTTATCAGCTTGTGCCAATGACAACGCTACACTCAGCAGAAATGCCTTTGAGGGTGATAGATGGAGCAAAAATAAAATGCACAGCATACAAGGGCAATGTCTGTAATTTATATAACCACATAAATTCGACATTAGCAGAGAGAGAGACACTGCTGCAGTCGTATAAAGAAAGAGTTTTTTCCATTGTTGGGAAAAAGTGTAATTCTCTGTGGGGAGGGGGAAAAGAGAGTTGAGTAAAGGGGACATCGAGGAGAAGGTGGTGCTGGATTTGGGCATGGAGCGAATGACTTCTGCTTTATTGTTTAGACAAGAGATGAAAGAAACAGAAGAGTGATTAAGAGGATAAAGTAAGAAGTATTGGGAGCGGTTTTAAGTTGCTGATGATTGGCAACGAAGAATCACACTTTGGGGTTCATGTGGTAATTGAGGAAGCTCAAACCAGTTCTTCAGATAATAAATTTAAAGGAGGACTTGAAGGGTCAAGTAAGTATTTGTTTTTAAAGATGAATGGTTGTGCTGAATCATTGGTAGTATGTGTGTAGATGACTGGGGACAATATCTTCTGAGGTTTAGAAAACTGTGTGCAATTTAGAATTTATTTAGAGACTGGCAGCTGGACAAATTACCCAGTGAAAAAAATTGCTGAACTCAAAGTGAGCTTTGTTTCTTATACCCAGGGACATCTATACCATCTAAAAAGGGAATTTAGGAAAAAAAGGACGAGGGAGTGAAATACAGAGAAAAATGTGAGACCATGTGCAGAAGATACAGCATGAAGGTTTGAGATAGTCATGCATTACCAGTCTCTTGCTGAGTAACTCGTAGTCAAAGATCTCGTTTTCGTACTGTTCAGCCAATTCCTTACACAGAGTGATGGCTTCCTCCCACATCTAAACACACACACACACACACGCACAGAAGGAGAGGAAGAAGTGTCCTTCATTACGCCATCTGCTTATAGATCGGCAGCAACTGTCGTGGTGAGAATTCATCAGGTGGAAATCTCTGTTGCAGGTTCTCTGGAGAGTGAAGGGAAACGTCTCTTTCACTGCTTCAGAGAACATGAAGCACTCACAGAGAATTCAAAATGAATGAAAAACCAACGTAGCGCTCAGAGACTATGATTGCAACACTGTCTCATCCTTGAAAAATTGTGAATGTTAAATACAGGAAAGAAACATTTTCCCGTCAATAAATCTGTGCATTGAATTCTGATTTTATTGCCTTTCGCTGAAGTGAACAACGTTATTTGCCTAGTATTGTGATTGTTGTAATCGTTCTGTAAAAGTCAGAACACTTTTTTTTCAGAGTAAAAAGCCTCTGTTTGATGTTAGCGCATTGATCAACATTGTTCAAATCATCATATTGCTCTATGAGGGTGTTGTTATGAAAGAGCCGAGAACATGGCTGACCTTGCCCTTGTCAAAGTACTCAATGATGGTGTCGTAGAGCGTTTCTTTGAGCTGCCGCTGGGTTTGCGAGCCATGGGACTCAAACTGAGGGCTGCACATCTCATCTAACCACTGGAATGGAGACAGAAGGGAGATACAAATATAAATAAAGTGAGATACAGTATTGCGGAAACGAAAGAGAAAAAGTTACAGTCAGACCAACTTTGTTTTTCACTGTCCCATTTATCAAGATGTTGAAACAAGAGCGGAGAAGAAATAAAAGCTTTGTGTCTTTGTGGAAACAAATCAATATTAGTCATAAGCCGAGTGCGCACAAAAACATGCAGCGCAATGTTCATTAATTATGATGAGACAATAGTTAATCTTCCATTACATAAATTACGCAGAAATTCATTTAGAAACTAAACAAAAAGTGCACAATGATCTCTCCAAAACTGACTTTTATTATTGGAACAGGTCTATATGCTTAGAAGAAGAAGAGGATTAGAGCATGCTGTGCGTTACAGCCCGCTCTTATTAATAATGTGAAGCGGGTATGACAGGGCTGACACTGAAGATGAATGGAGATTATAAAATGTTTTTATAGAGTTCAACTGCTTTGATGTAATGACTCTAGACAGTGAGAGGAGGAGAGAGACCGAGAGAAAGGAAACGATGCCCTTATTCCCCTGTTCCTCTCTGTGGACCTCTGAGTGTCCCATAAAAGAGATGAAGAGACAAAAGAGATCGAACACACATGCGTGCGCTGATGCTCACACAAAAACCTGCGCACACACGGAATCAATCACCATAGGGATGCACCCACGGCGGCCGATGCAGAGACATAAATTAACCTTGAGGCTTAATCTTTTGGAGGCCAGCGACGAAGCAACAATTTATCAGCTAATAAAAAACTGTTCTGTTCGTGGCAGACAGAAAAGTGATTAGACAGCGAAAGACACTGGGTCCAGCATTAAAACGACAGAGTAGCCCTCCATCTCTCTCTAAATATATATATATATATATATATATATATATATGTGTGTGTGTGTGTGTGTGTGTCCTACCTTGAGCAGACGAGAGTGGAGCAGCAGTGTGTATGCTGCCTCTGTGTAGTTTTCACCCTCCAGATGAAGGTCCCTCAACTTGTAAAGGTACCTGAGCACACACGTGTACAAACACACATGTACACAAACACACACACACACGCACATGTACACACATGTACACACACACACACACACACACGTCAAGTTACTTTAATATGCAATGTATACATCACTCCACTAGATGCCCCTGTTGGGCAACTTGAAGCAAGTGGAGCACGTGTTTGTTTATTTATGGACATGAACTCATCCTGATTCATGTCCACACAAACCTATACATACCCTGAAATAGATACACAGCGTAGACGGGACATTCAAGAGCACACACACATGCAAACATACAAAAGCACAGTTTAAGGCAATGTCTTTTTAACGGTCTGTCAGATATTTTGTAGCCCAAATGTTTTGTTTTATAAGCCCGACAAAGAGGAAGATCCTTTTCTGTATCTCTCGGTCAGAGGAAAGCGTTTGGGCACATAGCCAGTGTATTGATGACAAAGCAAGAAAGCAGCGTCTTCTAGATGCGTGACGCACTCTCAGGTCAATCGTTCATCCCGTTGAGTTAAGTGTTGATGGGTCTTGCTTTCTATTCTTTTGAACCTCATCTCCTCCTTTATCTTTCCTTTTAACCAGCTAACTTCCTGTCTGTAGAGTCAGCCTGTTCTATTGGTTAGGACAACAGTGTGAGTGTCATCTACTTTGTTTGTTTTCACTGTTGTCTATTTGTCACCTTTGCTCTTCATCCTTCCTGCTCTTCCACCTTTCCCTCTATTCAGTCTTCCATCTCTCTGTCTTTCACCTGTAATGTACTTTGGCAAGAGGCCAATTGTTCTATAGCTGGGTGTTAGTCAACTTTTTATTCAGGGAGAGGAAGTTTGTAGAATTTTCATTTCCGATCAATCTAATGTTGCCCTTATTTAAGTAAAATAATATATTATTACTCAGTGTAAACATTGGCCAAGGTGTGCTTAAATTGTTCCCTAGAAACATTGCTGATTGTCCATAAATTTAGAAAAACTACAGCCGTTTACCCTCTTTAAGCATGGTGTAAGCTATCACCAATTCCACACTACACTCCACTTCTAAGAAGGTTTTGAGTAGTATGTAGTGTGTTAACATTAAAAAGGTGACACAATTCCTGGAAGTACATTAAAAAAAAGTCAGAAAACTAAAAAGCTCTTAATTATTTAGTGTGCTATATTGTAGGCATTGTAGGTGGCACTCAGGGCTGCGGAATATTTAAATAAATTAAATGTCCTATTGAGACCGCTCTCCAAAGATCTCTTAAGACAGAAAATAAAGATAAAACATTTTTGGAAAAACATTTTGATTCCTGTTCGAGCAACACAGTCAAGAAAGTTGAATCCTTGCATACTGCAAAAGACGAAATACTATAAGGATACATATTTAATACACCGAGCACATCATTATTACAGTTGAGGGAATAATCAGTTGTCATGTTATCATGAGTTTCATTTTCAATATAAATGTAAGCAATTAAGATGCAAATTTAATGATCGTTAATTCACACGGTGGGCCAGAGCATAATTAGTTTGAGGTTTTATTATCCATGCATGGCTTCTGGTAATATAGCGAGAACAGTGTAAGATAACATTCTGGCGTAATATACAACACGTAGGCCGACTGCTTTAATGTGCGTTTCCATTAAACTATGTTTGTTTGCTAATGTTAATTGGCAAGCTGGCCAAATGTTAACGGTATTCTCCAGAGGATAGACGGAGGCAGCTGATCAACCACAGAGTTGAGCTCACATTCACAAATACAGATAACTAATTATGTCCATAAGCTATCCCCAGAAATTCATGCGGGACCTGATGGGTTCTGTATTCCCTCCCTCCCTCCCTCCCTCCCTCTCTCTCCTGCCGTCATCCTGTCTTCCTCCGTCTCTCCCTCGTACCAATCATGTCTCTCTTTCTCTCAGCTCGCCCTGCAGTCAGACTAAGAGCTGATCCTGTGGATTCTGACATTAATTCAGTGGAACTCATATAATCCCTTGTCAGATTACAAAGCAACACACACACACACACACACACACACACACACACACACACACACACACACACACACACACACACACACACACACACACACACACACACACACACACACACACACACACACACACACACACACACACACACACACACACACACACACACACACACACACACACACACACACACACACACACACAGCAAAAATGCACCACTTAAATGTATTTAATGTCAAAGTCAGCTCATAAATACCTGATGTACATCCCTTCACGATTGATGTCCTTGTAAAAGTTCTGCAAAATCAAAAGGAAAAGTCGGGTCAACGTGTGTGTAAAATATTTTAAATAATTCTGGATCACTGCACTGATTACTAGTTTGTCGTTTTGTATTCATGTGGAGGAGTGTTTGTTATAACAGGCGGTTTGTGTGCATTATGTGGGTTATACTTCAGATGGCCTGTGTGTGTTAGTGTGTGGGAGTCACGCACATTTGTTAGTTAAGGAACACAAACTCCCAGTTTAATGAAGTTTAATGACGTCTACAGAGAACAGAGGAGTGGAACGAACTGCTGTAACCCAAACTCTCATCACAATCACGAGTCAGCAGAGACACACACACACACACACACACACACACACACACACAAAAACCAAGCTCAATTACTGTGAAATTCACTTTGAAGCCTAAGCATATTTATGTCATTATTTTTGCAAAGGTCAGATACATGATACATGTAGGTCAGATGGTTTTGCTCTCAGCAGTCTTTTGAACATGCAATAGTAGAACGACAGTATTACCATCTATCTTTCCTAACCGACAACACACCGCGTGGCAGCCATTTAAAAATGTACATACTGTATATCTTATATGGACAAAGTGTTATCTGCAATACCGACATGCTTTTCTCAGCAGCTGAAAGTGTCCATGAGTTATTCTGGAAAGCCTTTAGCTTGCGGTTGGCCAAGGTTATTTTAGCCTCAGCGCTAAGTATATTCTTGTAAATATGTCACAGTGTATTTGTGTTTCTTTGAGTGCATCCACATGAGGAGGCAGAGCAAATACCTGTGCGTATGTGTGTTTACTTCCTGTGAAGTTAACCTGCGGGGGCTGGGATTATTTAGCTGGCCAAACAAATGAAAGTGAATCGCTATTAGGTTGCTGCCACGCGCTAGTTAAACATCTCCGTCATGTGCCAACAGCCTCAAGTCCTCATGGGAAAATAACACTTCATAGATACCAACCTCATCATTAACTGATCTTCCTAAATGTCTGCTAGGAATCCAAATGCAAACAGTTAATGCAGATATAAAAGAACAAAAACAAATTAATGGAAAATATGATCATGATATGATATAAATGTCCTGTATAGACAATCGCATGGTGGGGAGATGGCATCCGTTTCTAAAGTTGAGTATACAGTTGGAAAAGATGTGCAGCAGACAGGAGCTGATGCAACGCTCTGCAAAAACTGTGAGAGACCAGACACGGAGAAGAATCTTTTCCTTTAGATCAATCAGCACACAAGTCAAATGAGGAAAAGGGAAACAAGGACTTCGGCATGAAAGACAAGACATAAAATCTGTGTTGCATAATGAACGGTTCAATCTGTGTGGCTCTTTTGGTAGGGATGAGATCATTGACTGAGGTCTCTGGAACAAACTCACTCACTAGTCTGTTCTACCATACATCAACTTAATTTAAATAATAATGAGTTTAATGAAGTGTGTATGTGTGAGTGTCTGAGACCAGCACCTTTCTATGGGGTTCAATACTGCATCAACAAAGTACAGTACAGTGCCTCACAAGGTTAGTGGCAATAAATTCAAATCCATGGCGGCACATGCCAGATTCACAACATATGGGAGATTTAGAAAGATTCACAGCATCAATGAATCATGAAGAAAACAAAAAACAAAATTAAAATACTATGGAGAGGCTAACAGCAATATGGTGAAATTCAAGGACCAAACTTCCCTCTTTGTCCCGTACACACGTTGTTAACTGCGCTTCAACAAAGCCCACTTAAACACCTCGGTGGTGGAGAGGGAATTTATAAAGCTGCTCAAGCCTGCAGCAATTGTAAAGTATTCCGTACTTCAAAGAAGTTGTGACTTACCAAAAGGTTGACAGTGCAGCTCATGCGGTTGTTGCGGCTGTCATCGCTCATCACGGTACGGTAGTCAAGGAGACGAATCAGGAGCCCCTTCACCAAGGCGACAAAGTGCTGCACCTGTGGCCTCAGCGTGGGTTTCTCTTCAGCACAGTCCAGCAGGCTGGCAGACAACAAGCGTTCACAAGTTAATCGTCAGAGGATTTGGTTTTCATATTCAGTGTTTGAGTGCTGCAAGTATATAAATGTATATCTGTTAAACAGTTACAGGACTCCAAAGGTAACCGTTAGAGGGTGAACAGGAAATCCACTCTCTGAAATCATGTTTTATGACAATTGTAAACCATTTGCCAAATGTTATACCATATTTGATCAGTATTATCCCTGTTATTCTTATACTGTATACCAATAGAATGTATAACCTTATTGGCTATAATTGTCATTTCTGTTCAAATGCTGAGGCCTACATGGTCTCCAGTAGTTGCATGTATTGCTCGTCTCCTCCTCCACCCTCCACCTCATGGTCCAACTTTAGAATGATCTCATTCTCAAACTATAGAAGAACAGAGAGAGAGAGAAAGAGAGAGAGAGAGAGAGAGAGAGAGAGAGAGAGAATATGAAAAATAAAATAAGAGAAGGAAAAGAAGAAACAATCAATTATGCAAGCAGAATTAAGTCTCTTTAACTTTCATTTATGTATGCACGCGTGTGTTTCTACCTTGTGAAAGTCTCCAGAATGTGCTTGTTCACAGGTGATCATGTCGAAGAAGATGGGGATGGTGGCCCTCCTCAGCTCTTCTTCTGGGATCAAAGTCATCTCCAGGATGGGACCCACCATGCCGGGGATGAAACAGATCTTATGACTTCCTGGAAGACACACACACATGCACACGCACACGCACACACACGTGATGTAAATGCAGGTAACACCATATCTGACCCATCTCCCCTTGCTCACCTGCTGTCCTCTGAATGGCTCCACAGGTTTCTGACCACCAACACATCCTAATTCAAGGGCAATGTTTCCTTCTACAATAACATTTTAACTCTGCTTCCTATCTCCAGAGTATAACCCCTCTACATGCTGTCTCTCTATTTGAACAAATTCCACCGACGCTTGGTTGTGCTGTTCAGCCACCTACATAGCGATGTCTTCATATGAGAGTAAACACACATGTTTGCATCCCCAGAAGCAGCGAGGCCAGTTAGATTTTCTTACCTAGTTTGTACCAGATGTCCCGTATAGCAAATCCAATGAGTCCTCTCATATCTCCATATCTTGAATTAAGAGATACAGCAATACCCATAAACAGAGACAGAAAGAGAAATCAGATCAATACTGTTATTCTCATCTCCAGACTCTGAGGCCTTTGGCAAAGATAATGCTTCGTTAATCTGCCCCGACATGAACCAAATTGGATGTCTATCTACCGACATCACACGGTTTTAATAGGCAGTGGGAGTGTAAACAGCAAATGAAGACCAAAATAGATCACAAATCACTGAGTGTGTCCTTAGAGCAGGGGGAGTATGTGTGGTACATAAGGAAATGATATGCCCCGTCTCTCACTTGGCCAGAATCTTGTTTCTCTTGGTTGATGAGAAGTGCTGAAGCTGCAGAGACTCCTGGGTAATAAACGCCACCGCCAAGTGGAAGTAGTTATTCCACAACTAGACGAAGAAGAAAAGCGTCAAAGAGTGGGGATGTGGAAAGAGGCGCTGTCAATATAAATACACACAAACACACTTACCTGGACTTCAAAGTCGTCGTTATTGAGGAACTTTTGGTTCATTGTGTCTGCATAGGTATTGATGGCTCGCAGGAACACTCTAATAACACAAAATAAACCAATACAATACAATGATGGAAAAGAACATCCCCATGCAGCAGTTTGATTATTGATAAATAATTAATAAATATATGTAAACAAGGGGCAAACTCACAAGCAGTAAGAGCAAGTGCAGCCGCCATGCTGAGTCAACAAAGCAAGGAGAAGCTCAGATTACTGCTGAGGTAGACATTACTCCACTATAGCAAATGGTTGTTTGCTGCAATATTAATTCTGACTATCATATAGAGCAGTGGTTCTCAAATGGGGGTAAGTGAGATAAAAGTATATATATTTAAAATTAGCAATTAAAAAATCCTTTAAAAATAGTTATTTAATAAATATTTAATCAAATATAAGTGCAAGTACATAAACAGAATTGTATATATTAAAAATGTATTAACATTGCTTCCGATTCAAAGCGTCTGTCACATTGATAGCAGCTTCACAGAGTGTGCAAGTGTATCAGTGATTTGTGACTTTATGCATTTCTAAAGTTAAGTATAGCAAATCTGCTCCCAGTCTTTCTGCATGAACACTATCTATCTATCAATCATCGTTATTCACAGCCGACTGGCATCCCCTCTCCCTGCCCTTTACTTTTCAGAGGGACGTTCTCTGTCTACCAACCTGCACGTCTCTTCCTGAGACTCTGCAGACTCCATATCAACCTGTCTTTTCCTCTACCTCACTCTTACTTTGACCCATTTGCCTCCCCTCTAGCTTACATCACACAAAAAATACATTGCAGCAGTTCACACACACACACACACACACCTCAGCCTTTTTCATCATCGCAGCCCTGATCCCCAGCTTTACCATCTCTAAGTCATCCTGTGTGGGTTTATGTGGAAGTAAAAGTCACTGTGGATGTCTTTTATGATTCACAAACACCAGGCCTCACTGTCCTAATAGCAGGTCGTACTGAGGCAGTTGTGGCCTATTCAGTTAGAGGGACACCTAAGTGTATGGTTCAAATCGCGGGCCTGTATGTGGGTGCTTGCAGTACCTGTTCTGTACCATGATCATGGCCATCCAGTCAGAGGGGTACACATGTTTCCCAATTAGGTCCTTGAAAAGTAGGAAAGACTCCATCAGGAAGTCCTGAGCAAGAGAAGAAGAATGTGTTTTGTAGAACAGAGAAATATGTTTTATTACCATTGATATGTATTTAACAGAAATCTGCAGGTGTGTGTGTGTGTGTGTGTGTGTGTGTGTGTGTGTGTGTGTGTGTGTGTGTGTGTGTGTGTGTGTACTTACCACTAGATCAGAGGATCCAGCGAAGGTTTCAATGTATGTATCATAGTGACGATCATTCATCTGACTGAGGATAGCTGTCATGCAGGCGACCACCCTGGACTACAAAGGAAAAGTGAAAGTGTGTGAGAGAGAAAAAGTGACGCATTATTTTTTGGGCACTGTGAAGCGTCACAGGGCATGCTGTGCTTCTAAAGCCAAAGACATTAATATCTCTGAGGGTAAATTATTGCTGCAACATGTTGAAGGCTGCCTGAATTAAATATAAAATAAAAAACTTCACACCAGTTCCATCACTTGCTAATTTGAGTCACAGTCCTAACAGCAAAGTCATCACATATTACAGACCCTGGAACAAAAGGGCAAGTCACTGTGATGTTTTCTTTTAACGATGCTGTATGTCTGAACAAGTTGTTACCACCGCGTTATTCACAAATTACTAGAATTACTATCAACAAACACAACCAGGAAAACGGGCAGCCTCTCCAGTTTCTAAATTGTAGTTTACAGTTTAAATGGTGACCGTCTGCCAATTGGTACAATTTTTAAAATGTGTTTTTAAATGACTATATAACAAAGAAAAAGATCCACAAAATGGCAAAATTGCTAAAAGTGCAAACAGCTTCATAATAAATTCCTTTCAATATTTATTTTACTTTTGTAAAGAAGAAAAACAAAAGACATTCAGGACAGAGCATCAAGCCAGCACCAACACTAGGGCGCTGTTCATATAATGTGAAATGCAAGACGTGGTCAATAAAATGTGACACTTTACACAGTGGGATAGTATAGCATGGTAAAACGATGTATTAAAAAAATTATCATTTAATACCACCAAAACAAAACATTTAAAGCTCCTGATTTCACAACAGCTACTGGTGTTCGGGGGCAAACTTACATACTGATTTACAGTTTTTTTTGTATTGGTGTCTTTAATGAGGTATTAGCTCCTCCGTATGGGTACTTAACTCTAAATATGGGCCTTGGTAAGTACACAAAAACACACAGAGAAACTGGTAATAGGGAGAATTGGATATAGATAAAAAGTGAAGGGGAGTCATGAGACAGGAGAGGGGGCAGATGAGTGAGCATCGCTTTGAAAGTAAGACAGACATGAAAGAGGAAGATAGGGGAAATAAGTTTCAAGTTTTAAGTGTGTGTGGAAACTACTTATGCTGAGACAAAATCCTTGAGCTGGATTAGCACACTAAATTCATGGAAAAGTGAGAGCAAACCTTTTCCACAACCAGAGGCTGAGAGGAGGAAGACACTGAAAGGGGCAGCAGGCAAAGAGAGGAAAACAGAGAAGAATACCCAACTGCACTGATCACAACAGAAATAACCAATGATATGAATGTACAAATTGTTACATTACAGAAGCTATTTCATTCCATCAGCCCCCCCCCTCTTCTCCATCTACTCCACCTGTGTATCTGATTAATCATTCCTCAATGTGAACATCCCTGCCCTTTGTATTTTTTATCTAGCCAATACAATTACCTATTGACCACCTGATATGAAACATGGTGAAACATTTTAAATGACAAATGATCTACGAAACAGAAAATGTCCCCATTACTTTTGTTATTCAAATTTGTTTCCACTCATTTCCATCTGCAATCTTTTTTTCCCTCATTTTTCGTCGGTAAACATGCAGAAATGACCCTCATACTAGTGAGAGCCATCAGCGGTCTGCGGAGCTGAAAGTCATTCAGGTTTGTTCTCCTGCTACGTTAATGTGTGCTGATCCTTCCCTCTGCTGGCCTAAATTGTTGGAATGTCGTCAGACCTTTTCAGAAACCGTGGCAGATGTGCAGGTGTTTCTGCTTCAGCGTAGCAGCCAGGGTTTGGGTGAAATTATTCTCCAGAGTTGTTGGCACAAATGGGAAACACGAGACACCGATCACGTTTGATGGATGGCTGATTGAAGATGAAAGATGAACGGCATCTCATGTGGTGACAGCTTTCGTCTAATTAAAATGAGCGTGTGTGTGTGTGTGCACTTGCCTTCATTCTAATAAGAAAACATACTTTTTCAGTCACATATGCGAACATAAAAGGCAAATACACGCACCGATTGGGAAAGGAAGTGTTTTCTGTTGGACTTCAAACAGTCTGGGATGTCTAACTAATCTTATGTTCTTGGATGTGTATGTGTATGTGTATGTGTGTGTGTGTGTGTGTGTGTGTGTGTGTGTGTGTGTGTGTGTGTGTGTGTGTGTGTGTGTGTGTGACCACCTCCGCACTCCATTCAACTTTCTTCCTGCAGTGCAGCGACACCAGTCAGCAAACTCTCTCATTTAATCTCACTTCCTTTCAAACCTCCTCATCTCCCCAACACATGTTCAAAGTGACTCTGAGATCACTTTAATGTGACACTAAAGTCAGTACTGCAAGTAACACAAACTAAAATGAAAAAAAAAGGTTTAGATTGTCTTTAAATAATGAACTCGTCATTGGAAGTAAAACTCAACATGGAGACATAGTTTTCCGACGAAGATAGCAAGCGTTTAGAGAGTAGCAAGTAGAGAAGCTCTCTTCTCCTTCACCCTCTCTTGTAATGGTGAAGGATGTAATGGTTGATCAATAATAGGATTAAACACACACAAACACACAGACAGACACACATCAACATTACTCTACAGTTTAGTACTTTTTGGTTACAGATTCACGTGTCGAAATGCCCTACTTCTGTGTAATTGGTCTTCTCTGAGGACTTGTGCTCTCAATCTCCTGTAACGCCGTCTAGAAACACACATGAACCCCAACGCTCAAAGGGCCGTAAATATCTGACCATCATCTGTTTGTGTCCTCACACATAAATAATGTGTTTCATCAACACATTACATGGCATGCAAAGGCAAACAAGAAGCATATGAGCCTGGTGCATATTAATACAACTACTGACAATTACAGTGAGTATGGGAGACCCATAGAGAGAGAGAGAGACCCAGAGAGAGAGAGAGAGACCCAGAGAGAGAGAGAGAGAGAGAGCTCAGGGCTTGTTGAGGCAAAGGTCTTACGCAACAGTGAAGAGATTACTGACAAAACAGGACACAGATGCTGACAAGGACTGGGATTTCGCTCCCCTCCTCCACCTCTTCTTTCCATCATTTATCCATCCATTTTCTCACCTTTGGACACTCTCATTAATAATGTATTAATGTATTAATAATGTAGCTGTATTTTCAGATTTGCATCAAAATGACGGGTACCTGAAAATGCACCTGCATGAATAGAAATACATCTTAACTATGCCGTGTTAGCAACCTAGAAGCTGCCATGTTGATTGAAGTCCATGTTGCAATAGTGTCAAACTAAACAACTAGAACAAAAAATAAACTAAACATTACAGCGTAAAAACCTAAGTCTACGCATCAACAGAAGAAGATGAATAGACAGAAAATGTATGAATCATATCGGCAAAAAGGCAACAAGACAGTTTGTGATTTGAACCTCTGAGAACTGTTGGCACCAGAAGCAACAGGTCACAGTAACGCTGGAGCTGCAAATGCAAAAGTTTGTGCTATTTCTTCTTTCAAAAGTCAAGTTTGAATTCTCTATTGTTATCCCCAAGAGATGCCCGGTGGGATAAACAGTGAAACACTATAGAGGCCGTTAGATATAATTACCTTATCATTCATTTCAAATTAGGACATAGCATTAAAGCAATTACTTTGTCAACTATCATTTAAATACATTCTTCTGCTTAAAGTACACACATATTTTATTCTGTCGTGTTGGTTGGTCTCAGCTGTCACTCAATAACATGGAACTCCTCCCCAGCCTTTCTTTTCCTCTTTTCCTCTTTTCCTCCTCCCTTCCCTGTTTTTCTTTTCTTTGTGTGGTGTCCCCTACAGGAGGGAAGTCATTTTGCCGCTCTCGACTGTGATTTAAAAAAATAAATCTAAGAGAATGGGTGCATGGGTGACTATGTGTGTTTCACTTTCAGTCTGGAGGTGAACTTGATGGTCTATTCAGAAAACAGTCCTCAGATTCCCATCTCATGTACAAAGAGTGAACGTCAGGTGATAGACATAAGGAAGAGGCAGGCAAGAGAAGGATGGAGGTCAAGGGAAGAGGAACAACAAGAGAAGAGGAGACATGCAACTTAGTCTCCAGCTCAGACAGTGTACTCATTGTCCTTGACAATGACACACTTCTCCTCCTCCACTCCAAAATATAATTACTTTGACTTGAGAGATTCAGACAACTTGCTCATGCTTTGTTAAGCTTGTATGTTTTTTTTCCATACGTCTATTGTACATTGTACAAGGAATTCATGCACACACACACACACGCGCACACACACACACACACACCTATACCTTTGCTTGCCTCATCAGAGGTCAATTGAAACACAATGCAAGGTGAGTCAACCACTTTGCAGTGGTGCATATATCACTAGTCATTTTCGGGTGGGGGAAGGGTCAACAGGGACATTTACGCGGACATTGCATCAAGGGACCACTCAGGGAACACACACACACACACACACACTTTCACATGAAATAATTCATTGTCCATACAGAACACAGATACACAAGTCCTTACGCACAAAAGTAACACAACGAGATGTTAGAAATATTATCTTCTTGATGCATGACGAATGAGGAAATCATTTTGCAAACAGTCATGCCGTGCACAAAAAAAACAAAGCAGTCATAATTAAGCATAATTAGAGCCTGATGTCGTATGGCGTTTAATCTGACTTTCTATTCAATTAATCTTGTTTTTTGTCTCGTTTGCCTGGAGAAAGAAAGCAGCCGGTATGGATAGGAGCAGACAAACGAAGAGAATGACAGAGGGAATGAGACGGTGGGAGCCGGGACAGTCAAACACAGAGAATGAGGTGAGTGTGAGGGATGAAGATGAAAGAGGAGGAAAGAATGGTGTGAGGAGGCTAAAGTGGGGCAAAGAAGAAGGAGGACGGCGACAGCTCAAAGGGGAGAGTGAGGTGGAGCTAGAGATAGACCAAGAGAGAAAAAGAGAGAGAGAGAGGAAATAGGAGAATGCATTTGAAAAGCAAAGATATAAATAAAGTGACTGATAGAAGTGAGTGTGTGTTTCTGTGTGCGAGCAAGCTTGTGTTTGTTTGGGTCCTGGCTTGCCTCCCGGGAGGAGATACTTCTGTGCTGCCAAAGTTTCATTGGGTCTACCACCATGCCAGGGTCAATGCACACACACACACACACACACACACACACACACACACACACACACACACACACACACACACACACACACACACACACACACACACACACACACACACACACACACACACACACACACACACACACACACACACACACACACACACACACACACACACACACACACACACACACACACACACACACACACACACACACACACACACACACACACACCATGGGATTAGCCACCATTAAAGAGACAGAAATGGAGAAATAGACAGAGAGAAGGTGGAGGAATTAAAATCAAAGTGACATATTTGAGAAGGAATTGGAGGTAGAGAAACAAATTAGCTAGAGATAAATCAGAGAAAGGCAGCAGAAAGAGAGGCACAGAGTTAGAGAAGGAGAGAGAGAGAGAGAGAGAGAGAAGGGAGGATCACTGGGCTCCGCGAGCATGCAGGGATCAGTAGCAACGGAATGAGACGGAGAGAGAGGCTAGAGCTCTGTAGAGGGTCGGAGGAGAGCGCTCCAGAGAACTAAAGGACTATCAGAGATGAGAGAGAGAGACATCAAGAACAAGCATGTGGATTAAAAGGGGAGGATGATAAAAAGGTAAGTGACTGAGAAAGCGAGGAAGACAGTTGTTAGAAAAGAGTACAGTGTGTACAGTAAGTGTGTTTATGTGAGTGAAAGCATACAAGCGTGACATGTTTTTTTGTTTGTTAAAGATGCTCAGTGTTGACCCCCTGAGGACTCTTTCCAGTGTCGTACCTCGCGGCTATAGTTGTTTATTTTCTAAGCAGCTCATTCAAGATTTAACACACTGGCCAGAATTTGAATGGATGTACTGGTGATTGGATGGAAGCAAGCCACAGTGAGCCAACTGGACTAATGGACACAATCCTAAGGTTTAACCTCTGGACTCTGGAACCCCTAAGGAGAAAAATAAATCCACAGTAACTGGCTTTGTTTGTGCGTTTTGTTTAAAAAAGGACTCAGTAGCTTTGACAAAAGGTATCTACTTCAGGAAGGCTGTGTATAGCAAGTTTGTATGCATATTTGTGTTTAAAAAAAGAAGTCTGATCACAGTGTGTACGTGTATATATGTGTAGATGTGTGTGTGTGTGTGGCAGGTGAGTAATCCTACCCATCTGTCACAGTAGGATTTGCTGCATATGATTATGTCTGTGTGCCTTTGTGTACTGTTTATGCATAGTGCTTATTTTGTGTGGTTTACCAAGTATAACTTTTGCTTTTAACAAGGAGTCCAAATGCTTCTGTCAATGTGCAATGTGTGTGTATCTGTGTGTGTGTATGAGGCTGTGTTTGTGTGTCTGTTGCCCTATTGCTATTCAAAACCTCTGAACCAATTGTGAGAACAGCTTGTGTAGCTTTAACATGGGATTATATTGCAATAACCCTTCTCTTATACACTAATGCTGCCCCCTGTACATCTGTGTGTGCGTGTGTGAATGTGTGTGTGCATGTGTGTGTGGGGGAGACAAGCAAATGTGTGCAGGAATCTACAAACGAGACAGGGTTGATACATGTACCCTGTGCACTTTTCTATTATATAACCTCATCAGTCAGTTCGAAACATAACTTAAAATGAAAGTGTGTGCATATGCATGTGTGTCTGTGTAACACTATCAAACAGTCTTTCATTGGCAAAGACAAACACATCAAGTCAAGTCAAAAACAGAGGGAGGAAATAATCTTAGTCTCTCTTTTCTTTGTTATTTTGTTGAGTCATATTTAAAGATTTGATTTGTTTGAATCACTTAAGAATTGTTAGAGAGGAAGATCAAACACCCAATTTGCGTGACATATATATATATAAAAAACCAACAATTACAAATATTGGACACACATGTATTGATAGAAATGCCATAATGCTTGTTGTTGGTATGCGGTTCGTGCTTTTCTCTGTTTTTGTCCTTGGATGAAAGAATGATGCAAAACCAATATTTGCAGGAATTTGAGTCAGTACTAATCGAATCTCTACAGATTAAAAGACTGTGCATTATTTTTAAAAAAATGTTTATCATCTTAATGTTTTCTTTTTCAATATGTACTGTTGTATATTTGCTTTATATTTGCTTTAAGTCATCAACTGAGAGAAACAAATCCAAAGTGCAATTGTTTTGGCAACATTTCAAAACTCTGGGTAAGAGGTGCTTACAACATTTTTACATGTCTCGTATTAAAATAATGCAGGCAGATCTAACACACATATTGGAAACAACTGCACCATAGAAGGATCCTTTGAAGGGTTATAATGCAAATTAGAGGCTAGGGAAACCCAATCAATAGGTTAGGACATTAAACAGCCTTGACTTTAATTACATCACTTTTCTCCTGAGAATGACAGCTGATGGAGAGAAAGACCGGTAAAGGTTAAAGGAGATTGACAGCAAGAAAGAGTCAGAAATGTGCACTTTCATATGCATCCTTGTGTGTGTGTCAGTGACACTGTGAAAAAGGGATGAGATGCGGAAGGGAAGGAGAAAAGAATTAGAAAGTCAGAAGGGCAGGGAGATGGATTAGGGAGGGGGAGGGAGGGCAGCGGGGGCAACAGGATGGAGAGATGAGAGGAGGAGGGATAAACAGGGGAGGGGAGGGGGGTTAATGATGGAGAGATTGGATGGGATGTGTGGACAGGATGAGTGATATGGCAGAGGAGAGAAAGATGAGATGATAGAGCAGGATAGAGAGAAGAGAGAGAAATGAGAGAGGAAAGAAAGGTATAAAGGAGGGATAAAAAGATGAGGTGACCGAAAAGAGAAGGCTGAAAGAGAGAGAAGCGTGTGCAGTTTGAGCAAAAATGAAAAACGGACTATACAGTATGACAAACTATTTGCACACTGATGTGCGTGTGGTCATGCATATGCAGCTCCTCGTCTAACTTACATGCTTTGTTTTCCTAAGATGGATCTAGTGTTCCACTTTATTGTGTTTATCTCCGATTATCAAATGTTTGTTGGCAAATCTCGTAAATATTCAATTTGACATTGTTTGCTCAGCTAACACATGATCCTCTAGCAAAAACAAAACAAATAAATTCAGCCGGCAGATGGATTTGTCAATGATACACTCTCTGTCTATACTTCACCCCTTTCCTTGTTACATCCACCTGGTTGTAAATACACCGGCACCATAAAACCAAACAGAGTTCTTGGTTTCCCCGCCGAGGGCCCGATGTGTTCCCTCGTAAACAAGTAAGAGGGGCTAAAAACTTTTAAGAAAAGAAAACTTGTTATCGGATTTGTGGATAAAGTGCATGAAATAGGTTACAAACACATCCTGAATTAATGAAATGATATGTGTGGAAGTGAGGGTAAGTGAAGTATGGCCACTGAATCCCATAAACGTTTAAAATGCAACTTATGACATCTACTGATAATCACGCATGCAAAGTGCAACTGAAAAGGCTCAAACCCTTTCTAATTAAGTTAAAATAATATCATTGTGATGATTCCTCAAAGAAGCTAGTCTGCACCACATAGCTCATGCAGAATTAATATCTGACTAAATTCATTTTCTGCCTTTGTCATATTGATGCATCACTGATTAGACAAACAGCAAAGTGTTTGTTCAGAGGCAAAGACTGTTGGCTCACGTACAGCCTATAGGCCCGATAGGCTTGAGACACATGACGGCGACTCTCAGAATCCTGGAATTCATTCATGTTCAGAGCAAAGTTAAATTCTCAAAAGTAAATCAAAGATGGTGGACCAGATTGGAACGTGTGTATATATATATATATATATATATATCATAAACTCACAGTGGGGCAGTGGCTCCCAGTCGATTTCTTGAGGAAAAGGCCCTGGATGCCACAATATGTGTAATATTGTACATTGATGGTGCTGTTTTACAGTTCAAACACTTTTAAAAGAAGTAATGACTTGATATCCTTATGTAGTAACACAACCTGCTTTACTGCTCAGGAGATTCTCAGGAGCCGGTCAGAGCTCACGATGATAAGAGTTGACAGTGAACAGAGCTCAAAGAAATGATGATACATCTCAGCCCTCTGGAGTAAAGTCAGACTGGGAACTACTTGGATAAATAGACCGGTTCTGGCTGCTGTAGAACGAGGGTTATCTATCATTGTTTATCACCGTGGTATTTCCAACATCATGTGTGTTGTGGCTCTTTTCTCAAAACAAGAAACCAGTGGGGTCCAAACCTGCAGGTTGGGCCCTCTCTCCACATCAACAGCAGGATAACATGTCCTTTTAAAATGCCTGCAACCTTGTTTTGTTTTGTCAATCTGTCCTCGTACACCCGAACAATGAGAGGAACACATTTAACATGTTAGTGTATTTCACTGTATTAATTGTTTATTTTAAGTTAAATATGTATCTAATATAATATTGCATCTGAAACTGTTAAAAACAATGAGCATCTTTGTAGGCTACATATAGATTTGATGCTACATAACATTTGCAGCGGTCTCAAACTTTGGAATCCATCGCTGCCCTTTCTAATATTCCATTTAGCATATAATAATGTTGTGAGTACGTTGTGTGTTTCCATGTTGCCATTGTGTGCACAAGCTGCCTTGAAGGGACACTTGAGTGTATTACCATCAGCGAGGCACACGCAATCTGCCCCAAACAATGCTTCAATGAGAACTAAACTTGGATTATGCGGCGTTGGCTGAGATACTTGGCGTTTGAGAGATAAACAGTCGCCTTTGTGGCTCTTTAGTTGAAATGCTGATTAAAGTGCAGCGTCCCTGAGAACACAGTTGAACCCAATTAAAATGCACAACAAAACACTGCAGAGAGCTGAGCAGGTTGTTGGCTTGTTTTGATCATCATTACTGGATCCCCCTGAAGCCTGAAGTGCAGTGATACATGTTAAACTGTACCATGGCACTTGAGAAAAGGTGAACCCAATTATGTATAGAAAAAAGGTGAAATGTGCACACATACTGTATACCTGCAATGCAGCATGCAAATACCGAACACCTGCAGACATACACTATTCATTCACAAGCAGAAACGATACTGACAGAAAACTAGTCCCGGTCCATCAGGTCACACGTATTACACACACATGTAGAACATAAGGGATAACACACAAGCTGCCATATATTTCCAAAGAGGATTCTCAGTAATTCTAATGAGTTTCCTTTTGACCATGTTTGTTCAGGTAAAGCAGAGCAGTCGTCCAGTAAAGTTGTCCAGCTGACCTGTCTGACAGCTCGCCTGCTGATCACTCCGGCAGTCTTATTCAGGAGAGGAGGTCTTACATATTTATTTAATATTTAGTTTAGTTATTCTGTGCTGACATCACACCCGCTTCTTCCTCCAATTATTCATTAACAGATGAAATACAAGATGTTTTGCAAGAACTCACATTGATTTGGTGAGTGCCCTCAAGAGGAGGACCTTGTTTCTGCAAAGCAACATTGTTGCAAAATATTATCCTAAATTCTTTTCACCAGGATAGAGAAATCCAATTCTAAGAAATGCTTTGAACCCAGACAGCAGATGAAAAAAACCTGACTACACTACCCAAAATGCAGTGTGTGCCCTGTCTCTAAGGGCAAATAAAGAGCTCTGCTTGTTCTGGTGATGGGTGGGCATGAGACAGTGTGATTACAGAGCAGTAAAGTGAGACTCAGTCTCTCTAACACACACACACACACACACACACACACAGACACACACCCGGCGCGTCAATCAGCAGTTGAAAAATGAGGCTCACCTTGAAACGACAGGGGACTAGACTTGCTGGAGCATTCAGTGCTCTGTTACTACTGCAAAGGCGTGGGTGCACTCATTCTCACCCACACACACAAACTAGTACATTAAACTCGTTGCATGTATAAACATAAAAAGCTGCATAGTCAGGAAACTCCCTCCCGTTTAAAGGCTGTGTGTGTGTGTGTGTGTGTGTGTGTGTGTGTGTGTGTGTGTGTGTGTGTGACAGATGCTCAAGCACACTTACAGTGTGTATTGATTACTAGCAAGCCGTGTGTACTTCCCACATCTTCCTCCCTTTTAATGTCTGTGTGTTCGTGGCACCCTTCCGTCTCTGCCACGCTCTTCTCTTTATTCTTTCACTAAACACTTTGAGATTTCAACATAGGAAAATAAGCCTCTTCCTCTCACTCACACACATGCTCACGCATCACTTTCATCTTCTCTGTGATCCTTCTCCTTCATCTGTTCTCTCCCCTTATCCCTCCACCACCTTTCTGCACCTCCCGGTGCTGCTGTCTCTCCCCTGTTCTCCTCTTTTGTCGCCTCCCCTTCATCCCCCCAGGCAACAGAGCCCCCTCCCATTCTCCTCCCCGCTCATTTTGCCCAGTCAGAGGTGTGATGTGGGCGAGAGTTTAAGATTAAATATAGAGACAGAGGGAGAGGGGCGCGAGAAACACACAGTGAATCAAAAACAGCATGACAGAAATGGAAAAGGGGGTGGTAAATGGAAAAAGTGTGAAAGCAAACACAGGTAACGATGTAAGACGAAGGCGTGAAGAGAAGAGCGGTATCCAATAAGATGTAGACAGAGTGACAGAGAGAGCAAGAGAGTGGTAGAATGATGAATAGAGACTGCCTGACAGCCTGCAGGTCAGTGGTGAAGAGTGAGACTTGAGATGGTAGGCGCACACACAAACATGCACTCTCACACACACACATAGATAGGTGATGACAGCAAGGAGATAGAAAGAGAAAGAGAGAGAGAGAGAGAGAGAGAGAGAGAGAGAGAGAGAGAGAGAGAGAGAGAGAGGAACGTTAGTTGCAACAGGTGTCTGTTGTGGCTGCTGGTGGAAAAAGACAAATGCTTGGAAATGAGCTGCAGTGAAATTACCTTCAAATGACTTAGTCTCAATCCCCCCAAAACAAACTGATTGACAGCACATTCACACACTCAAACATGCACATCTGCAGTTCTCACGCTCGCCATCGCACACACAAACACTGGCGACCTCAATTTCAATTTATTCTTGCAAACAACCCATCTCAGTCCCTTACTGGATGCAGCCTGCTTTGCAAATATATATTTCACACACACACACACACACACACACACACACACACACATACACATACACATACACACACATACAGACAAAACTGAAAGGATGTGTGAACTCTGGGTCAAGACCTGTGTGATTTCCAGGACCATTTTAACCAAAGTTACCATGGCAACCACTCTATCAGTGTGGACTGTCAATTATGTGTGACCCCATGCCATCTCCCATGCAATGTAGCAGTCCTTGAGCCAAACACACTGTCAAGATATTCAAATAAATAGCAGCAATATGTCACAAGTATACATCCTTTGATCTATAGTGCCCTATAGCTTACTGGCTGCCAGTGTAGCTCTCACTGAGCACAACTGTGTCCCAGGAACTTTGCCATGAGCCCTAACAACACAGCACTGTGTGACGCAGTGTAGAAAGTTTCATAAACTAGAGATACACACTGAGAACATTGTAAATTGAAACTGTTCTTAATTATATACAGCTGTCCATAGGCAGGCCCACCAGCATAATGAACTGTATTCACTCAGTTTTAATAATTCATGACATTAAATGAAATTTAAATTCCGAAGAGATCGACAAAACTAATTACAGTAGCTGTTGGGGTAAAAAAGGGAATAAAATCGCTAAAATGCCCATTTCTATTCGGCTCATGCTGTCAAAACAGCATGTGACATATGGCTTAAAAATTATTCGAGGCCACAGTCAGTCGTGGCAATACATCTTTAACTGCTTAATTTTGTTTTCAGTATTTTCATTAATTTATAAACTAATAGTTGAACAGGGCCATATTAAATTTATTTTGAAAAACAAACTGTTACCGGTACAACCTTGACCATTCAGCCAGGATCTGTGCTGTGATGTTGCACCAGCTGGCATAAAATAAGCCCTTTTCTTTTCTGTGTCTGTGTGTGTGTGTGTGTGTGTGTGTGTGTGTGTGTGTGTGTGTGTGTGTGTGTGTGTGTGTGCGCCTCAGTTGGTTTAACATCACACGATGACTGCAATGAAAGGACAACAATGTGGTGAACATAGGAGAAAAATAAATTCAGTCTGCTGACTGATGTCTTGGACTTGCCTGATTGTATGCACAGATTTTCTTTTGTGAACAGTTCTTTTTGCCTAAATAGACATCTGTCAGAAATCATAAATATTCAGGTATCCTCAGCTTATGGGCTCTCCGAATTGGGCAGGCGGATAGAAATAAATGCAACTTCTGACCTGGATGTACAACATGTCTTAAATGGATGCTTGTATTTTATTTTTGACTGTTCAAAGTCACAAAGCAATCACATTGTTTTGCTCTCAGTAAAGTATAACTCTTATTTTGACTTGTTTTCCATTGATGTGTCGAGCCAATGTGTACTTCTACAATGACCCAATTTCGTCCTGAGGAAAAATCTGATATATTGCCCGAATTTTGTCAGCTAATCATAGGGTTATCATGCAAGTATTCTGAGTCAATTCTCTAGTGATTTGAAGGGAGTCAAAACTTAAAATTGTACTCCCCTTTTCAAATATTTATAAAGCGTTTACCAATCATAATCAGAAGAGGCTTTGACATAACCTAGCTAGGCATTCAAATAAATGTTCTTACACACAATTAAATAAAAGGTATATATATATATATACATATGGAACATTGTTGCAAAGTTTATCATTATGCAGCTGAACTCATTAGACAGCAAACATAACCTCATTTGAAATGCGTCACGCTGTGTCATCACATAATAAAAGACCACAACAACATCTGAAGTTCTTAATTCATAAGATTTAATGACACAGCTTCTTTGGCTGTGCACAAATTGCGACTAAAGAGATATAAACTATTACCCTTCAGATATCCCTAGTTTCTTTCTGTCCCCTCCGGAGAAACAGCTTGAGGAGATTTAGAGTTGTGCGTCTGTACCTCCCACCCACCTGCTGGTCTAATAACAGGTTGATAGAGTTCTATTGATCTGGTCACTGTGTGCATTCGGTCGAGGTTGAAGCTTTTAAATGGTGCTTTGCGTGCCTAATGTCTCTGTCTTCTGTCGTTCTTGCCAATAAAACATGTATTCCCTGTCTCCCCCTTTTCTCTCCCTCTGTTGTTTCTCTCTTTTTCTCTCCCTCCAGAACAGACCCACAATGCCCAGAGACTCCATCCAACTCATCATCTGCGCGCCATTGATTGGAGACTGAGAAAAGCCTTGACTGTGATGTCCAATTTGTAGTAGCTAATCTAGTAAGGAGGTCAGTAATAGAAGGACATTGAGAGTGTAAAATCTTATTGGATATTGAATTCCTGTCTCCAGCTTTCGCATACAAACGCTCTCACGCTGCCTCACAAACCCGCTGAATCAGCCGGGGTAAACAAAAGCTGGAAACATTCCGGGGTTTTATTGGACCGCTGACGATAACTAATGTCACTGCTTGCCTCCATCGTGTTCAGCTCGTCTGGGGGCTGAGCCAGCCTGCAGAGGATTATGGGCAGGAGGGTGGCTGATCCAACCAATCCAGTGCCTGCGCTGGGGGTTCCCCTGGCAGGGGGGCGATGGGGGCCGCTGTGCAGTGTCGGGGTGCAAACATCTCCCGGACTGCGGACTATCCCCTCCATCAAACGACACGGCAGCCAACCAACCAACACACATCGGCCACTCACCATGGCAACAGACAAAACAACGACAGTGGAGAAAGGGGGACTTATCAGAAGTGACAGCAACAGTCTGCCAGTGTCCAAGGAGAGATCTCAGAACGAGATCAACAGCCTGACACAGGACGACATGGGGTCACAGGGGTCAGGCAGCGGAGTTTACTGCCAGATCAAAACTATGAACCCCAAAGACACAAGAGATAAAAGGACAGCTCGGTATACAAATGGCAGTGTGGTGGCCTCTGATGCGGTGGGAGGGGTTTGCACTGAGGCCACAGAAGGCAAGGAGCTGGCCAGAGAGAGAAGGAGGGTGCAGTCTCTGCGAGGGGAGGGCCATCGCTCGGTATTAAAGACCGGGAGTGTTTGTACGACCGTGCACGCCACCCCACCGCGACCCTGTCGAGTGATGCCGACTTCCCCACCCAGTCTGTGTGTGACATGTGGGAGGAGACGATCACAGATTACACCATGCACAGGCGCATGTCGCAGGAAGGCTGTCAATCAAATAACCGCCAGCCAGACTTTACCTAATCCACCACGGAAACCCAACCAGTCAAGAAAAGAATCTGCTCTGGACTCTCAGCATTGCACCAAAAATACAGACACGGCAAACACCTACACACGCGCATCAGTAAAGACTTCGCAAATACCACAGCTGTCACACACTATACCAAAAACACACAGCTCCCATTCAAACCACACGTCACACACCCAGAACAAAACAACAGAGTCAAAGCAGCAGACAAGGCCACATTCTGCAGACTTCACGTATTACAAGGACTCAGCCACGCAAACAACAGACACACACAACATCGCCGACAGGAGCACAGCTACCACGCACACACAGCAACCACACACCCCATCCGCAGAAGCAACGGAGCCACATTTGACTGACAAACACAAGTATGACTTGGCTAATATCAAGCACACTAACGAACACACACACCAATACACATCAGTCCCTATCACTTCTGAACATCCAGCTCCTTCCCTTCACAGTGACTTAAAATCTACAGACAGCCCACCTCTCCCACCAAAAAACTCTCCGAAACCCACTCGTTCCAAACCGGCCACACCTGTAGCGCAAACCAAAAACACTCAGGAGACCCCAAACACACCGAAACAAACATCCTTAGAACGGATCAAACTCAAGGACTACGGAAAACAGAAGAGCAAATCATTTGACGACCACACTCTGCCTTGCAAGACTCATATAAAAGCACAATGTAATGGGGCTCCAGGGGGGCTGTTGGTTGGACCCCCAGGGAGCGCACCACGCGGGCTGGAGAGGAAGTTGCAGAGCGTGGAAGAGAACCTCCAATCCAATCAGGAGAAGATTAAAGTGCTTCTCAACGTCATTCAAGACCTGGAGAAGAGCAAGGCCCTCAGCGAAGGGTGAGAGAGGGAAGTTAATGGGGGCGATGGCAGGCATGAGAAGAGAAAAATAGAGAGATGGAGGATGTTGTGTGATATATGAGACAGACCTAGAGGGTTAGACACAAAGAGTGAAAAGAGGGAGGCATGAAGATAAGGATGAAAACAGTGATAAGAGATGGACAAAATTGAAGACGCAGAGATATTCTTTGCAATAGCAAATGCTTCAGCTTGAGTGTGAAAGAGTGAGAAGAAGATGAGATGGTGTCAAGGGAGAGCACTGAGACTGAGAGGGGAGTATGTTTGAGTTTTTATAGCAGAATATACCAACAGGCGGATTTATATTTTAAATGTCAGGCCAGTGGAGAATTGCTGTAGTGTGTGTGTGTATGTGTGTGTGTGGGAGAGAGATCCATATATATGAGGGATACATATATATGATAGCTTCCAGCCTCTAGTCAATGGTAGTAGATCCTTCCTCTGTTCCTTAAAGGGCATGTACTCCCCACAGTAACAGTGTCCCTCAGACACATCATAGCTGCCCATCAAAGCCAACTAATCAATAATTTCTTTCTGCTAATTCTTGTATTATTATATTCTCCTCTCCTGCTCCACATCTATTGTTTCTCTCTTCTCCATAAATCCCTTCATTTGAATCTTTCTCTGAGGCTCTTTAACCTGCTTCGAGCTATTCATCCCTTTCTCCGCCTCCGCTTTCACACTTATCTTTCTTCCATTCTTAATTAATACCTTTTTTTCTCCTCCTTATTTATTTCTGCACCTCCACGTGTGAATCATGCCTCTAACAACTAACACAGTCATTTCCCCTTCCACCATGTTGTGCTCTTCCCTCTTCTCTCTGCCCCGACAACCTGTCCATCACTCTCCCCTGCTGTCACTCTGTTTGTTTCCATCCCTCCCAATTCTTTGCCTCCTCCTCACCATTTCACCTTTACTGTCAGTAATTCTTCCCCTGTAGTTTATATCAGATGTCTTTCTCCCATCCTAACTCAAAACCCCTTTCTACCGCCTCCTTCCAAAGCACTCATACTCATTGGTTGTTCTCCTCAGCCCAGACAACCTATAACAGGAGTTGTTCTCAAATCGGGAAGGAAAG
This sequence comes from Cyclopterus lumpus, assembly GCF_009769545.1. Lineage (NCBI taxonomy): Eukaryota > Metazoa > Chordata > Actinopteri > Perciformes > Cyclopteridae > Cyclopterus > Cyclopterus lumpus. The sequence goes on from NC_046975.1 coordinate 13,302,886, forward strand.
AATTGAACCCTCACCTTTTTGCCTAATCCTTCCTATAATGATCCATATTTCCCCACCTAAACGCTCTTTTTTTACTCTTTATTCATGTTTTTACCTGGCTTCTTTCTGATGTATCTAGCTCCAGACTAATTCCTATCATATTAACTTTGAGAAATGCAATTATTGTGCAAGTTGCAAAATAAGGCTGTGTGTACACACTGCCCTGCCCTGTGTGAGTCACTGTTTAAGAGTGAGGTATGCATATTTTTCAGTGTGTGTGTGTGTGTGTGTGTGTGCGTGTATTCAAATGCCTCATGATAAGTAAGTGACACAAAGTGTAAAAAGGCAGACTAAAGTGAAAGAGAGCGACAGAAAGAGGGCGTAATTGAGAGATAAAGACATATAGAGTGAGAAAGTAAGATAACCAGCAAGTAACATGTATCTGATGCTGTGCCAGAAATGAAAGCACTTTAAGTGGGCCGCTGTGATAAAAATGTCGGCAGAGCTTAGGGGTTGTTGCTGTGCTCAGGTCCTTGTTTTCTTTTCTCTCCCGAAGCAAATAGATGTCTTTTCTTGTGCTATTCGTCTTTGATAAAGACTGGTATAATATGAGAACAAATAATAAGCCAGTACTTTATCAACATAAATCTGCTGTCTCATATGAACAGTTCAGTAAAGGGGCAGCCAACATATCTTGGCAAAATAAAATGTTCAAATTAAATAGCAGTCAGCATGAGCTTGTCAGATGTTTTTCAAGTCTTAAGTTCTGCAGTCTTGTTCAACCTTGACAACACGGTGTGCACGTGTTATCATGTCATTCTTTTCTTTTTTTTATGCACACCATTTATTTATTTATTTTTAAATAGCGAGAATAAAAGATAAAAATCTAATGTTCACGGAACACTGTGCTTATGATATTTGCGTCATGTGATGTTTGGCTCCCAACTAAACCTACCTACAGCGTCACTGCACACAGTGCTCGGGGGATAGTTTCACATGCCTGGAATGCCAAACAGGCCACCCACCAGGACTATGGAGGACCTGAATTGTCCTGTTGTGTACATCGCATGACCTAAACATCGCAAGCTATGTTGGGCCCTTTGACAGACCGCTGAGAAAACACCAGCGGAGGGACCAATACACATTGTGACACCAGCAGTCAAGAGCACGAGACTCTTCACAGTAAAGAAAAGCAAGGCCTGCTAGTGCAAACACAGATCATCAGCATACAATGTTAGGTCTAAATAAATCAGTGGGAGATACCAAAACCTGATATTTATCAATATCATTTGAATCAAGAAAAATCTTTTTTTCAAAGATGTCAACTCTATAGCAACACAATATCATTCATTTAAAAAAAATAAAAAAAAGGTATTAGTAACATCAGATGTGGAGGTGCAATCCAGATGCACAAGTATGTTCAATAAAACCTCTGCGAGTGTGTGCGAATGTTTTACATGTGTTGTTTCTGCAGTCGCAGCTCATACAGAACTGGTCAAGACATTAACAACTGCCCAACCTGCCAAAAGACAGCCTGCATCATCTACAGGTAACCTGATCAAGATAATGAGCTTACCGCATTACATAACCCAACAATGACAACTCATTATTTCCTGCAGCGGAATAAACAGCCCTGAAACTTCTCAGACAACTATATGCCTTTTGTAGCCTTAAAAATGTTCCATTTCACGTTGTTTTTCTCACAGCTTTTCCACATTTTCCCAATTATTCAGCACATCTTCCTTTAAAATGTTATTTTTCATTAGCCTTTCTTCCTGGTATCCTGCTGGCTTTGCCCTTTCCCCCCACTCTTTGATAATTGTGCTACTCACAGAATATATCCATCCCTATTATACGACAAATGCGATACTATGAGTGATCCGCCTCATCAATATTGAAAGAGATTAGACAAGGATGCTCTCTCCAGGAAAGTTATTTACACATAAAATAATCTTCTGTACAAACAAGAAAATTAATTCAGCACCTAAATGATGTCTCTTTCCCTTTCCAGTCGTCCCTCTGGTGTGTGACCTAAATAAGTAATTGCATTCCTAGATCTTCTGCATTTTACAGAGCTGCAAACTTTCAATCTGATACCATATACTGAGTTTAATCCTCCCATCACCTCATCCCATCCCTCTCTTATTCAAATCATCTCATGCCTGCTCAAGCTCTCTTTCTTTCATCTCTAACTTTCAATCAAACTGGTTTCCTCTGTACATCGTTGCCTCATTCCATCTGTCAAATGTCAAAGCTATAAACACCTGTGACCCACTCCCACCCAACCTCCAGGACTCCGCTCTGTATGCACACAAGCTGGAAATGTGTGGTTTCACATATACAGTAGCTCCATGGAGCACAAACATGGATGTTAACTTGCTGTAACTGGAATAATCTGGCATTAAAACATATTTTTAGTCCCAAACGTTGGTGTGGGCACTTATCAGACCAAAGAATCTACTTGTTTACTATCATAAATATAGATACACCTCTCTTGCAGGCCACAGGGGATGAAGACACATGTTACAAGGCCTATATATATATATATATATATATATATATATATATATATATATATATATATATCTCCAGTTCTCTCTAACCCAGCAGTCACACATGCATCCCTTCTGTATTTTCAATTTCCATAACTTAGTTGTTTAATCTCTACATCTCTTCACACACACACACTTCTCAAACTCACTCTTCCTCCGATTCTCTCCTCCCCTTCATCTTAATTAACACAGCAGGATCCTTGGCCAAGTAATGATGAACTCCAAGGGGAAATGACTGCCACATCGTAACATACCATCCATATATCCATACAGATGTACACAGATGGGAATAAACAAATTAACTAACAGAAACCTTCCCCACAGAGTCATATGCAAGCAGACAAAGATGGAAAACCCACAACTTGCATTACAACAGAAATTGCTCACAAAAAGCATTATTCTGGTAAAATATATTCCCTCACATGAAAATGATGGAACTAAATTTTGAATAAGCAACAAGACGAGCAAAACGCAAAACGCTTCCAAAAAGCACTGAATATTTATGTATAGTATAGATATTTAAGATTAGATAGATATATTTTTGAGGGCCTGGGGCTTCCGTAATCTGAAAAGTGTGTTGCTGCTTGCTCTTCACATCAATTTCATCCAATTTAGAGATTTTCTTTCATGCTCCACTTTCCCTTTGTTTTGCACACATGCAAATACAATCATGCATACACATATGATAATTAATACAACAATAAGGGGGATCAGCTTTTATTAGGAAGGTCTGTGCAAGCTTGTCATATGCATACTTGGATGCACACACACATACATACCGTTAAACAAAGAAATGGATATACTTCACGCTATTTAAAGGACATTAATGACTTGGACAGATATGCGGGATCTCCTTCGTAATCATATTTCTTCTCATACATTAGTAGACGTTTCTTACAAAAGAATAGCACATTATATAAGCAGAAAACATTTTCAGTGGATCATTGTGACAAACACACAAAAGTTAGTCTCCATTTGGACCGCCTTATCAAAAACACAGAGAGGATTCTGGGTAAAGAGGACGGCAGATAGGGGAAGAGAGAGAGAGACACAAGCAGAAGATAAATTACTTGTGGGACTGACAAATCCATCTTAATGAATTATGGTAAAAAAATTGGTTTTGATGTGGGCTGATTGCCTGAAGATGTTTAGCCATTGTCGGTCCTTATTAATCTGTATGTTGAGAGACAAGGGTAAGAGGAACTTTTGACAGCCCCTCTGCTTTTCTCCCAAAGCTAAAAAAAACAGCTCAAATACAAACACACAAAGAGACATACGTATGCACCGTTGCACGTATACACACACCCACCTTAACAGTTCTGCAGTTCTTTTTCTCATACACACAACTAATATGCAAGAGATATGACATGCAAAACCTAAACCTTAACCCTGTCAACTACATCAGTAACATTCACCCTCACTTAGACTCAAAAGTAAAGGATAACAAAATGTAACAGGTTGTCACAAGGACAGAAGCAACAATAACTCAGTCACGCACAAAGTTGTGGAAGATGACAGCTTGCACACCAAATTAAGAGCAGCAGCTTTCACCATTGTACTGCGATCCCATGAATGACAGTGAGAGGTAAATACGGGTCGAGACAGGCAGTTAGAGAGGATTGAAAGGAGGGGGAGGTTGAAACCTAGAAAAGTACTGCGCTCTCAAACATAAATTCAGTAGATGTTGGACAGGTGCACCACTTTATCTTTCCTTATATATAGGTTGTGTGTGTGCACATGTGTGTAGTGAAACAGGAGTACATCTCCTTTATCATTTATTCATGGCAGCCATCTCCCTTCCTCTATGCCCATCGGAGCTTTTACTTCCTACTCTATTCACTCGTTCCCTCACTCCCTCCATCCCTGCACTCCTCCTCCCCTTCTCTGGTGGCACTCATCCTCTCCTCCTTTACCTCCCTCTGTCTTGTTGTTTCTCTCTTTGATGACCTACTCTGCCCTTTTTTTTTTTAAAGCTTGCCTTTCTTTCATTTATGTATCCCTCCATATTGCAAAGGAGAGTCAGTGTCTTTCCTCTCTCCTTATCGAAGTACCTCCATGTTTTCTTTTCTCCCTCGCTCAGCCATGGGCTTGTTGTGAAAGATGCGTTTGGTGTACAGCGCGCGTGTGTGTGATGTGTGTGTGTGTTGGGATGTTGGCATACTGGAGGAGGGGAGGGTGGGTTGTTGTCTCTGCTGTCCTTGCCTCATCATGTGGCTCATTACCTCCAGATGCCCCATGCAGCTCCGCCCCTATAATCCAACTTGACACGTGTTTTTTTCCACACACAAAAACACACTTACCAAAAGGAGAGACTATATGACCCGGAGCGGTGGACACTTCAGAGAGATGGTGAGAAAAAGAGCACCAGTGAGAGCAGAGTAGGGAGGGGGAATGACAGAAGCATAGAAAAAGAAAGCCAAGAGGGTCTGCTTTGAACATATCAGAGGAGCAAAAAAGTTCCTTCCTTCAGCTCCTCCATTTTGCAAATGCTCCTCTACTTTCCTTTCCTCTCCTCCCTTCCTCGCTCTTTCTTTCCTTCTCCTTCCACACCTCTCGTCTCACCAGCCTGTGATCCATCGGTGCATGAAGCACAGAAGAATACTATGGATGTGAAATAAGCTGAGTTGAGGCCTGTGTGAACGTATATGTGTGTGCGGAAGGTGCATATATCAGAGTTAAGAACACAACATGATTTCACTCCTCCATAAAAAAGCTGCTATACCCGTAAGTACAACCTAGATACACTTTACATTTTGATCCCTCTTTCTAATCTCTTTCTGCACAGTAAACTTCCAACTGTAGTCACATCCCTCTGTTCGTCCTCTGCCTGCATCTCCTGAAAAATGAGCTATATCAATAAATGTGACTTGATTTGACACCACCCAAACCTCTCAGTTGTCCCTTATCCTTAGCACTGCTATCCCTTTCTTTCCTCTCCAGCGTAGAACATGATTTCCGACAGCAGGAGGGACGTTTCCAGGGGGTTATGGAGGCCTTGGAGGGGGAGTATGATGTGCCTCCACCCACTCTGACCAAGCCCACTCCAGCCCCTTCCTCCTCCAGTCGGCCCAGCGCCAAGGCCCGTGTCAAGAAACTCCGCAAGAAGTGTTTCTGGTGGCTGTAAGATTTAGAAAAACATCAACCTTTCGAGCCGTATGGCATACTGGTGGTGATTGTGTTTTAGGAGACCACTGGCCCCAACGTTTGGAAACAGAGCATCTCTCTCATAGGCCTGTTGGTGAGTCGTGTGTTTAAGTGGCATTAAATCAGTGGTGGCATCCTGTGCATCCCTGTAAATGGCACTTCTTCCACAGCAATCCATCCTCACCAGGTAACCACGTAGAGAAAGAAGAAATGCACTAAAGATGGAAAACAGGACTAAAGGAGCAGCTGCATTTTCCTTGCTGATATATCTCAAGAACAAGATCAGCATGAATTTCTCTCTGCAGGAACCAGACTCCAGCGGCTAATTTGTGATTCCCTTTTGACTCTGAGGATACCATTTCCCCATAACATGTAGGTAACAGAGAGATGAAGCATTGCCACTTTGGGACGACAGACACGCGTATTGTTTTTGTCACTTGGCTGAGTGGCTGTCTAGACAGATGGACAGATGTATGAACGAGTTGAAGCCCAGATGGATTCACGCTACAGCTCGGAATGAATCCTCACAACAATTGTGGCTAAATCACAGCCACTAGCAGAGGAATTTGGAACAATTCTGAAAATCCAACCAATTTAACAACTAATCGGAATACTGTGTCTTTGGACAGCTTGACAGGCACAATTTGAATGTAGAAACAACTCAAGAGCTGAAGAGGATACGAGAGGAAAATAATCAGATGAGCTCTCTGGAGACAAAGACAGCTTGCTGGATGGATAGCTGGGTTTTGGAGAGCAGTGGAGTGTTAAGACTGTGTTTAGAATACATTAAGACACAATATGATAGGCAGCTGATCACAAACTGACGGGGCGTGTCAGATAATTGAAAATGCTGTCAACGTTGTCTGGCAGAGTGATTGATTCTCTCCTTTATTACCATTCAACACAGAAGTGTTTTGATGTAAGCTCAATCTAGTTTCAAGGATGTTCACGCACACGTGTGCATACAAACACAAATGTACAAATGGCATATACTTATAGGTACCAACACACATGCTGTAAACTCATTGCAACACAAGCGAGTACACACACACACACACACACACACACACACACACGTGTCAACCAATGCAAGCTAGGGGTAGTAGGGCAGTTATCACTCCACAGTTAGTTATTGGCCTGTATTCATGTTTCAACATTGTATCAATAGTTGTCAAGCCGTGGCTAATGAGGCGATCCATTCTGTACAAATTCATTTGAAACTAGTTGATTATGTCTGGAGTCTTTCTTAAGTTTAAATTGCACAAATTGTGCAGAGGAATGCTCTGTTGTCGTGCAACATATGGAAAGGCCTACATCATCAGTTTCATGTAATCTAGCATCCACTAACTGTGACTGTTTGCAGTTTAAAGTTATTGCACAACAACAAACATCACATTCAAAATATCGTAAATAATCTATTAAGCATTCAGGTCACACTGACACTGCTAGCGGGTTCATTAAGCTGCACTAGAGAAACAAAAAGGTATGTTAAAAACATACGTCTTACCAAAATGTACAAAAGAAAAATCTGTATATTTTATCAGGTCAAGGTACGTTATCCCATTTCTACAATTAGTAGAAGAATATGGTATTTAAATTTTGATTGAGTCTATCCCTGTTGCAAACACACACCCACAAAAGGATTTTGAACACACATAAAAACACCATTTGCACAATGCTTTGTCCACAGCAGCTCGGAGGTTAACCACTAATCTCAGAAGGAGCTACTTCAGCTGTTTCTGGCTGACACGTTGCCACCAATTAGAATCCTGGATGACACCACACTTACTAATTAACCAAAACAGTGTGTGAGCTCCCATGATGCCCCTATGTTCCCGATCTTCCTCTTGTATGTGCAATAAAGGTGTGTATTTTAAACAAAATATGCTGGTGTTGACATACGTTGTGTTTCAGAAAGAAGTGGATACGGGGTTGGCTTTTGGTTTTCTTTCCAAATCTACTTTAGACAGTAGAGAAAAAGACAAGAAAGAAGATTCTGCAATGCTTGACTCAGACAGGCATTTACGGCGCTTATGCAACGTAGCATGTACTTACGATTAGAGCATGCTCGCGACCCATTGTGATGACTGTCCGGATGATGATCCTCAACAGAGACACCACAATGTCCTGGATATGTTGAAATGTGTCCCCCTAAAAAGAGAGACAGAGAGCGGAGTAAGAGAAAGAGAAAGTCAAAGAAGGATGGAGAGAAAAAAAAATAGACAAACAAACAGATGATGTTAGAATGTCTCAGGTGTAAAAGCACACAAACACACGCAGAAGCAGAACAGAATCCGATCCTGTTCATCATATTGTTGCCGCTGCTCTGACAAACATCTCAGAACTTCTTTCTCGACAAAACTTTGGAGATTCGTCAGCTTTTGTGTGTCGAGCTGTTTTCCCTCCAGCGAACTCTCCTCACTGAGAAAACAACCAAGTTTGCAAACACAGTCCAAAAGCTTCACCGGGGCTCTGAATGGATGATTGGCAGATCAAATGAAACAATAAAGAGAATAAAGTTTTTTTTGCATCTGAAATTGAAAGTCTGTTCGCTGATCAAAGGTTGAGCCTTGCCAGAACATTCAGTTAACCGCCTTCGGTGTGGACATTTGAACCTCAAAGGCACGTGGATGTGGATTGTTTTTGTGCAGACCTGCTTTTGTATTCCTATCTTTCCTTTTGAAGACACTTTTCTGTCATCTTTCTTTTTCTCCATCTGGCCAGCGGCAAACAAGGCGGAGGGGAGGTATCTATCTATCTGTGTTCAGACCAGTTCCTGTTTCAAATATTTAATATGTCAGGAAATCTATATCAATAAAATACCATGTCAACAACTGTTAGACATTAAGACCGGAACATTTTGGTTGTTTCACCTATTGAAAGCTTTCTTTATTTTTACTATTTAAAACTTAAGAGTAGAAGATAGAGATACATCTTCTGTATAGCATACAAATATCTTCTGATAATTTAATTGAGAATTACATCTAAGTAAGCTGTGGTGATATAACAACATTCAAATCCTTTGAAATCTTACATCAAATATGTCATAATCATGTTCATAAATAATATCAATATATGACGATATAATGTGAGGATCACTAAAGGTGCTTTAAGAGACACTAAAACATATCTTTATATCTGAATATGATGACCCAACAAGAAGGATTTTCTCTCCATTTTGGTGAGCCATATTATTTAGATGTATTGCTCTGCTTGAACCTTTTCAGCAATCATTCATCTGTATTACTTTGACATTGGAATGCAGAAGCCTCTCAACACATGATGACAGGAAAGCCTTTAATGGCATAACATCTCAGACATTGCGTTAGCTAATAAGGCAACATAAGAAATACAATTGTTTGATGACCTGTGTGGAGTGAAAGTTTAGAGAAATGAGGTCTGACTAATGACACATTGAAATAGCACAAAGTCCTTTCTCAAAAAGCACACACGCCCACACACACAGGCGCACACACACAGGCGCACACACACACACACACACACACACACACACACACACACACACACACACACACACACACACACACACACACACACACACACACACACACACACACACACACACACACACACACACACACACACACACACACACACACACACACACACACACACGACGCTGACTCAGACTTGCCTGGAGGTAACTCACTAGTGAAGCATCTGCTGCATCCAAACATACCTTAGCAAAAAGGCTACAGGGAGCATCTGTGCGTGTGTGTGCAACATTGTGAGCATAATCCGACCTAAATATGTCTGTGTGTGTGTATGTGTGTGCGTGTGTAATTATGTGTCCTTGTCTGATCAGTAAAGCATAAAAGCAAAGATTGGAGGTCTGAAAAAAATAGAAGTAAAAAAGTTTCAAGCACTCTCTTTTGTACGTGTGTGCATGTGTGGGCTGGCCTGACGGCAGATGATTTGAAAGATGAAAATCACGGAGGCAAGATTAAACCACATTGAATGCACCAGCTCACCACAGCCCACAGAGATAAACAACTGTACACTTCTGCTTTGTGGCCCCAAAATAACAATGTGGGCATGCATGCCTGGAAGTCTTTGTGTGTGTGTGTGTGTGTAATAATGCACAAAAGAAAGGGAACTCCCAATGTTCAACGTATTCAAAATCAGCCTCATAACATGTAAATACGCCTGCCACATGTCCACTCTGTCAACGCAGCGATACCCATTAACCAGAATGCTGTTTGGTTTTGGATGATTTCTCTGGCTATGAGATACATATGCAGCTAGAATATAGCTGTAGACAAACAGCCAGAAGTGGGATCGGTAGCTAAATAAGTGCATATGTTATTTCAGGTTCCACTTGGCAGTTTCTCCAAGTTTCTCAGACAGTTGTCTCAGAGCAGGAAGCGGTGAGCCACAATGCTGATTATTCATTCCAAACTGAAGCCAGACTGGTTTATCATCTCTACTGGCGACGTGATGTGAAACGAAACCCATCGTTTTGTTTTGCCTTGGTAGTCATGTGTTCTCGTCTATGACTGTTAGCACCGTCTCTTTATCACACATGCGCACACACATACAAGTTACTTATGCATTCAACACAAACTCTCCCACAGACATGAGCATCTGTCTATTGCGGAGTCATCTCTTCCATCTCTGCTTCTCTTTCTTCATCTCTCTCCGGTTTGGAGACATCTGTGGTGCGACGGCTTAATCAGGTACCACCCAGAGCGAGGAAGAGAGAGATGAAGAGATGGGTGAAAAACAAAGGAGAAAAGATGCAGAAAATAAGCGATGGAGGGCAAAGAGGTGACACAGTCTGTCATCACCTCTTCTTCTATTTTCTACCTTACCCGGGCTAATTTTAGTGCGTCATCTCTACAGCTACCCGCATTGTTTTCTTATAAAATATTATTGTCTATGAAATACAAACATTTACCTCCATCTGTTTAGTTGTTAACTCTCTGCCTTGCTATCCTCTAGTCACTGTTTTCCTCCTGTTTTCATTTCTCTGGCCTTTACTTTAACAACAACAAAAAACACATCTGTGTGTGTGTGTGTGTGTGTGTGTGTGTGTGTGTGTGTGTGTGTGTGTGTGTGTGAGTGCGTGCGTGCGTGCGCGTGTTTGTGTGTGTGTAGCTTTTCATTACGAACAACTGTGTCTGAGTTTTACAAAAAGCTGTCCAGCATTAAGAGTTGCCAGTCTGGATTGTGAAAGACTCATGTACTCGAACCCAGTGGTCCCCACCACCGGACTGCGGGTTAATTGATTATCACAGTCTGAAATATCTTTTATTTTGAAAAATGACCAGATACATCTGCCTTAGCGTTGGTGCCACTTGAAGGCTGGTCCGTGAAAATATTGTCGAAACCGGTTAGTGGCGCAAAAAGGTTTGGGGACCGCTGCTCTGACATCATTTTCTCCATTCTTAACTTCTTTCATGACAATTTTGTCTCTTCCGCTTTCTTACTTGAGTCTTCTTGTCCAGATCCACAACAGGCCAACAAGCAGAGAGATCACTCTTCACCACGCCGATGTTATTGTTGGTCACAGCCTGCTTCATTGCAAGACTTGAGGCCAAACAGCTTAAGGCTATTTACTTTACTCTTTAAGAGACTGGTTGCACTGCGGTGGCACAGAGATCTGGCGGAGCAAGAGTTGGGTTGGATCATTTTTACCCTAACACTTTCCAAATATTGAAACGTGTACTGAGGAGAGTGCAAAGACCACTGCTGTACGGTTCATTAACGCCTGGGGGAGATACAAATGCTTTGAAAGAAGGTGTTGTTGTGACCTACGTATACTTTTAAGTATGCAGATTGTGTCGACATAAAAGTTTAAACTGGTGTTTTTGCTTGCTCATCAGAATCAGACAAAATCAGATAAGTGATCACTAAGTGCTCCTCAGAGGATCACTTAGTGTCTGATTTTGCTTTCCACTGGTATTTGATAATATCCGTGGAAACTGCAACCGCATAGCCAAACAGCTAATGTGCTAATCTACAGATGATGTTTGTACAGACCACCTCAAAGTCAAAGAAGTTGTAAATAAATAAAACAAAACAAATTAGGTGACATGAGATGAGAGAAAGGAATACATAGGAACTTGTTATTAATAGAAGCTGGGATTGGCAGTTTGTCGTACTACGGTATATGAAACAGCATGGACTAGGTTGTCAAAAACATAGATATATGTTAACACAACACTGAATTTGAAACAGTCTCCCAGAATGCAATTCAATGCCATGTGTGAGCATATACAATGTGCTGTGCGTCTCACCACATTGTCCCTGCTCAGGACCTCCAGAATGTTGTTGAGCAGCTCCAGACTATTTCTCCTCTCATCATGAGGCCCGTCAGCCATACTGGCCAGTGCCCCGCTCAGCTCCCGCAGCATCATGGGTAACAACACATCACGGCACTCTGGAGAGTAACAAAACCACAGGTGGTTAAAGATGACGGTCAGGTTTAAATAAGCAGGTCTGTTAGAACAATCGGATAGTTTGAGAAATGCAAGAGTGATGTTTTATCTACTTCTTTTAGGCAAAGCCATAAAGATGAGAATGCATTCAGATGCGTAAACACAAACATCAACGGGCACAATAATGTGATTTCTCTATGAAAAACCCTTCAAAACCCTGGACGCCTACATCAATTGGTGCAGCACCTATGGAGACAGCTGCGCCCACACAGCGTTGAGTAATGATGCCACCGCAGCCTGAAGAAGAAAGTCAACCCTAACCCCAGACTGCACAATGGAGTGATATCAATCAAGGGTCTATTTACAGTCCCATGCATGGCTCCGTCAGACACACAGGCAACGCATCAATCACCGTGGCCTAGTGTTTTCTCTCTCATATCTCTCTGATTGATCCTAATCTTTACTAATTCACTAGTTAATTTGGTCGAAGCTTCCGACAAAATCCACGAAAACAGGGGAACTCTTGTTGAGTAATTGATAATCAAATGATTATTCCTTTGAGACATCTGGAGTTAAAAATAGTGCACATGATTGTATCTCTTATTACTTAGCCCCGGTGCCAAAGCACTCCATAAATTATTAATGGTTGTTATATAGTCATAATCTTCTACGGAGATTGTCCAACCTCATTTGAGGAATTATAGAAAATCCCTGAAGGACTAAAGTAGCAAAAGTATTGTTATGAAATAGAGTTCAAGCAGACCTGAGTAAATTAAAGTATGTGTAAAAGCAGTAAACATAAACTTAAGCTTTTTTGAATGTGTCATACTCTTCTCAAAAGGTTATTGCGTATTTAATAATAACTTTGAGATTGGTAGCTTGCCATCCAGATAAACCAAATAACTGATGCACACTGATGTGCTTCATGCACACTGACTATCATTGGTGTTTAATGGCATACTGTGTGGGAGATCCAAATATGAAAAACAAATAAACAGAACTTTATTTGCTGTTTGGAGAATAATCCAACTATATACATACAACTAAAAAGGAGGAATAAAAGTAAAACATCATACCTATCAATGTTTGTTTTGTTTTACATTTTTACTGTATTGCTATAATTAATTAAATCAATGTTGTATTTATATTTATTTATTTGTCATAACTTTATTTGGTGTGCAATAGTCTCTTCACTTTCTCATCTGTGCTTTGTGTGTTATGCATCCGTGTTAATAATAATAATAATAATGCATTCTATTTGAAAGGCACTCTTCATCCAATAATCTCAGAGTGCCACAGAGCCAGTACATAGTTAAAATTAAAAAAATTAAAAAAAGGAATAGTTGACAAGTCATAAAACTCAACTCAAAAACGCCTTCCTGAATAAAAAGGTTTTTAGGCCAGTCTTAAAAGAGTCCAGTGTCTGTGTTGCCCTCAGGTGGTCAGGGAGACTGTTCCATAAGCGCGGCGCTGCTGAGCAGAAGGCCGGTCGCCCATGGTGCGGAGCTTGGTGTTGGGGACCCGGAGGAGCGAGCGGTTTGTAGATCTGAGGATGCGGGTAGAGGTTTGGGGAGTAATGAGTTCTTGTAGGTAGGGAGGTGCATGTCCATTCATGCATTTATGGGTTGAGGAGTAGGACTTTGTAGTCAATCCGGGTTGAGACAGGGAGCCAGTGGAGTGAGTGGAGAACAGGTGTTATGTGCTCATATTTCCAGACTCTCATCAGGATCCTGGCAGTGCTGTTTTGAATGTATTGTAGTTTCTGGATGTTCTTGCCAGTGATCCCAGTGAAGAGTGAATTACAGTAGTCCAGTCTAGAGGAGATGAATGCGTGGACAAGCTTCTCTGCATCTGACAGGGTTAAAGTGGGGCGGAGTTTGGAGATGTTTTTGAGATGATAAAAGGAGGTTTTGCACAGGTGTTTTATATGGTCATTAAAAGGTCAGGTGAGGATCAAACCTAACTCCCAGATTAGTGACTGTGGAGGAGAGGGATATGACCTGACCATCGAAGGTGAGGTGAGTTATGGAGGATGACTGAACCTGGTGTGGAGTGCCAACAAGGAGGGCTTCAGTTTTGCTACTGTTTAGCTGGAGAAAGTTGTTGCTCATCCATGTGTTCTCAAATGCAAACAAAACAAATGTCATTTCAAACTTAAAGTGATTTAAGTTTCCGTTTATTTTCATCCAAATAAAAAGCTGTCTTCCCCAGAGGCTCAGAAAATGCAGAGCTAAACCTTCTGCTTATTACAATGGTTCACTTTTCATTTAAGATGTCACACACACACACACCTCATTCCTCTCTTGTAGCTGCAAGTTGACAGAGCACATTAAAAGCTCATTTAGGCTGATGCTCGTTAGTCCCATTATTAACTGAGCCAGGCTCATACGCCTGCTGAGTGGACCCTCATCACAACACTCACTCCATCACACAAACATGCAGAGAGGACAGAGGAGGGAGGGAGAGATGGGGAAATGCATGAGTCACTGAATGACTCAGAGAAATGGAGGGAGGAGGCGGAAAAGGAGACAGAGGAAGAGACGGAGGTTGGGGGCCTCGACGGGTAGAGGAAATCAAACGGGAGGAGGTGGATATTTCAGTGAGAAATTTCAAGCAAAAGTAGTATCTCAGTGCCATGAAATTTAAATGTAATAACATCATGTGACACAAACATGTCCATTAAAAAAAGAGGGAGGCCTCCTGGTCTGTGGCCTTACAAGACAGTGTTTTAGATGCTGCCGGCTTTGTATTTGAATAGAAACCCTGATAAATGTGTTTATCCGTGAAACAACAAACTCATCCGTTCTCCTTGTTAGATAGAGAAAACAATGGGTTGTGCTTTATAGCAGAATTGTTGGGTGTGCAATATTTGAATCTATCTGCCGGGCTCTGGATGTACCTTTGAATCTGAGGGGAACTCCATTGCTGGTTAAATGACCCCAAAGCTACCCGTTTTCTTGTTTCTATTGATCTTAGAAATAAACCAAGTTGGTATTTATGGGTGCAACATGTTCAGGGGAGATAATGTGATATGGAGAGCAGGTGGGGGGTTTAAAAGGGTATATACTGTTGCATGCGTTTTGATTTTACTGTATAAGGAGACACACGTAATGAAAATATAACCACAATAGTAAATTTCAAGGACCTTTCTTTGTAGGTGCACAATTTTGTCTTGAGTAAGGTATGATCGGTCTTACTTTCTATATATATCTGTCCTCTCAGCCAACACACAGTTTGCCTTGGTTGAAAAGAAAAAGCGATAGAAAGAGTGGTAATAAAGAGCGTGTTACGTGTCAGTGTGTTTTCCCCTCCCTCCATGTTTTCCTTCCAGGTGCCAATCAGTGGCCACCTGTACAGGCCAATCCAGCTGCACCTGGGTTCCAGAAGGCCAGCTAGCCAATCAGCTGAGTGGGCCCCGTTTTAAAAGGGAGAAAGCCTGAAGAGTTCAGGGGTGTACCCACTGACACTGCTAGGTGTGCAGGTTTGTGGTGGGAGGTTGAGGACAGTAGGTACGTTTGGGGTACCCTGTACATTTGTGCACTCACGTAGGTATTTGTGTATAAAACATTAGACTTGGTTGGTGCTGCCTCTGTATTGTTTTGATGGAACTTTGTTAGATAAGCAGGTGAAGCCATTTTGTTTGTTTCTTTCCTAGAAGTTAGCCAGGTCTAGTTTTGTTTTCTTGATTTCTTTTGTTTGGCACAACCACAACTGTCCCAACCTCTCCCACTTAATAGAACTGTTGGGTTGTGTGTTAAACCGCGTCATAATAAATGTTATTTGAAACAGTTACTCCTACTTTTGACTCCTTTTCACTTATTCTTTGACTGCCATGTGTTTGTCCCCCCCCCCACATATCCCCTAGACCGAGAAGAAGACATAACAGAGATTTACTATTTTATTGTGGTTTTCTAAATAACGACAACTTTAGGACGCAGACATACTCCGATTTTATGAATAATACCACAGATCTTCAAAGTCATGGTCCAAACAGTGACACAATCTACACAACTCTGTTTGTACTTTCTACAGCGCGTGCTGACACTGGAATATTACATCAATTTGAAGAGGGATGGAAAAACAACCAGTCTCATGCTTTTTGAATACTCCCTATACAACCTGTGCTCTCCTGTGAGATTGTGTATGCAGAGAGAAACACCTTTAGTTAAGCCTGCAGCTGCTTCTCATCTTTAAATTCAGAAACCTTAAAGAAAACCATGAGCACCCTAATAGCTAGCTCATCTTCAGCCTCCTACTTTGACAGATCTGTCGGGGTGTGAATTGTCCGTTTTGCTCGTTTACCTTCGTTTCCTTTCCCTTCAAAATGCCTCTGGAGCTCCTGAATATGCATATAATGATGAAGTACAGCCTGCCTTGGCAATGCTTCTGCAGACTCTGGCTGATAGTCTTTTGTCCCCAATGTGGAACGGTGCCTTTAACTTAGCAGGTATTTCTCTGCACCTTGCCTGACCTGGAATAACATCAGGAATGTTAATATCTGCTGCTTCAGCCTGAACGCAAGCTTTTCAGAGACTTCTTTGAACTGTACTGTGGTCCTCAGGGCTTTCAGTCTTGTAAGAACATCAGCTACAGTGGCGTACAGCTCACAGGGTCGAGGTCATTCTTTAAGAGGGCATTTGAAATTACAGCCTGCTCTGGGGCACTGCACAGTGGCTGACCGTGCACTCTGTGAAGAAGGTGTGTTTGTACCAACAAAGGATATGCACAAATATGTTCATTCACACAAATGAGAAAGTGCTCTTCTTTTTAACAAACAAATGATGCTTCCACACAGCGGATCACATCAGTGGTCCAATCAAACATGGTGGATGCCTCGGACAACTACTATTGTTTTAACAGATAATGCATATACTGCAAGTGGAGCCACTTGAGGTCATTGCAGTGATTTTATTTTTTTGACTTAAACTTATTAATGTTTATTTGGCCTAACTATCTGTAAAAAGCTGAAGCTTCTGCCAGCTTATCCTCATCTCACTCCTCCTGGTGGCTTCCTTCCCCCCACTATCTTTATCTGTTATTTATATTCTTTGTGCTCCCTGGTTCTCTCTGCATAATGCAATCTCCGTCTTCTGCATCCGGTTCTTGTCTCTGTTGAT
This sequence comes from Cyclopterus lumpus, assembly GCF_009769545.1. Classification (NCBI taxonomy): domain Eukaryota; kingdom Metazoa; phylum Chordata; class Actinopteri; order Perciformes; family Cyclopteridae; genus Cyclopterus; species Cyclopterus lumpus. Next base: position 13,320,079 of record NC_046975.1, read on the forward strand.
CCCTCTACGTGTCCTTTCACACATTCCTCTTGAATCCCATTTATTGTCTTTCTGTCTGTCCGTCATTATTCTGCTTCTCCAATTCAACATTTCAGGTCAAATATCAGTAGTTTGAAACTCATATAAACTAGTCTGACCAGTCTTGGGTTGTCACAAGCTACATATCTTGTTTTCTAGTTGTTGTTTTTTCGAGTAGAGAACAGTACTACATGTGCCATGTGCTCTAGATTTGCTCTGGCTTGAGCCAAAGAACTTCCTTTCGGGCTCCATACAAATCCGGCATCCTTCTCTGGGATTGGCAGTTTCTAACCCCACTCCTGGCCCTGTTCCTATAACTGTAAACCATTTTTGCAGAGGTCTGTTTGATCGGGCTTGCTAGCAGATGCTTTGGAAAGAAGCAGCTGAAAAAGAGATGCTGCCTGAGGATGGGTGGCGGTAAAACGAACTGAAACCTACTAATTTACAAGCCATTTTGTATAGGAAAAGGGACAAATTGACATACTAAAATGAACATAGGTGAACAGACCGATGGTTTCACTTTCCTATGCACACCTATGTTTCTATGTTCCACTTGCCTGTGTGATTTAAATGCATGTCATGGGTTTTATCCTGTGGGGCAACAATGGAGTAAATCAATCCCGCCACGCTGTGGAAGAAAGCTTCGCCAACGGGCACTGAATGGAAATCCATGTCCGAGAGCAAACATTGGGATGCATTTTAACTTTTTCTCATCTAGCTTTAACCGTGTGCCGTTATAGACACTAGTTCAAATAAACAGAAATCCACACAGGTGCTGATGCACAAGACACAACATATTCAGAGTGCACACCGACAGAGCTTAAACTACTCATCTATATTCAATTGTAAGTGTTTATTTATTCTAGCTGTTATATCTCAGGCTTTTATTATTAATACCAATGTGTGAACTGTCCTTTTCGTATCCGATTTGGTGCTTCGCTGCTATTTGATGTGGAAGAGTTAGAATCTCTTTGTGCCTTGTGTGAGCACAGTGATGCGTTTGGGTTACTAAGTTTGTGAGAGCAGACCGCCACTAGCGCGGTCAGACAACCACACAGAGAGAGTAGCTTTGATGGCTCAGCAGCCAGCCCATCTCCTCTCTGTTTCACGTTTTTCATTTGACAGCCAAACACAATCAACTATAGCACATGATAATGAGATGCAATCTCAGTTTCGAAGAAGCCTGTAAATCAGAAATGTCTTCCTCTCTCTCCCCATCCGTCTCTCTTCTGTCATCCTTCGCTTTCGGGAAGATAGAAAAGATGATAATGAGGAGGTTTGGCGGCGCAAAGACAAGTAAATCTTTTCGGTTGAGAGGGGTTGGGACCACGCCAACTGTCTTCCCACTTGGTGATGACTAAATGTCTCTCAGCAGGTTTTTCATCCCTCTGTGTCACTGTGGGTGTCTCCTCTCATCCACTCTGCCTCCACCCCTCATTTGTCTTCTTCCTCATTTTGTTCCCTCTCGCTCCGTCTTTCAAACCCCTTTTAAAACTCAAAGCTGTACATTTTGTCCGTATGAATTTAGGTTGCGACTGTCCGTCCTCACTTCTCCCTCTTTTGAAAATCGCTGGTTTGTTATGGTGTGGTGGCAAAATATATTTGACGAATGAATTTTATACAAGATAGCTGCCTCAAAATGGTTTAGTGGGATGATATTGCTTTCATAGAAATGCATAACATTATCTTGCCTTTGTGATTGAATGCCCTCGCGATAGGGACATAGGTTACTAATGATAGAGTGAATTATATATATATGATGATGCCCAAAAGTGCATTTTTTCACTTTGATTTTTGCTATGATGCTGATGAGAACTTGTACAGAACAAATACCGTCAGCAAAACCAAAGTAAACACAATCACAGCAAATGGCGCCGTTTTGAATATAATTACTTTTCTTCACGTTTTCTTCCAAGTGTACACAAACACACGTACTAAAAAATACCAGAATTTACTATAACAAGCAAACAATGTATATGTATAACACCATGTATATGCTGACATTTGCTCATTAGTCCAGTGGGCATGGTTGTCATGTTTAGCACTAAAACAAGAACAACAAAAACTAGATACTGTTGATACCTGATCAGATTATCCCTTGAGCTGTGCTTCTAGATCTAGCTTTCATTTATTTTACCCTGTTTTTCAAACAGCTATATTAGTCACTGTCGAGGAGTCACCCACTAATTGCCACCCTGCCTGTGCCTTCCTCCCCAGCTTCATCTTCCATATGACTATTTAATTGATTGACCAATTAGAGTGTTTGTAGCATTAGTTGCAACAGATTTTTTAATAAATTTAACCAAGGCAGATCAATGGCTTGCAGTGAACCATGTTACTGCTTTGACTGTTAGGTGGGCTAATTATCAGTGTCCCCCAACAGGAGACTGCAGGCTCTGCTTACGCCTATATCTGATTTAATCTTTTTAATCCTGCTTTGTATTTGTTCAGGTTGAATAATAGGGTGAGCACAATTGTGATACCTATGCCAAATCTTCAAATCTTTATTCCCATTTTCTTTATGTCATCTCCAATTTACTAAAGTGTTGAAATAATTTGTAATATCTTCAATGCCATCGAATTCAAAATCATATTGCTGCCGCTGTTTGATGACCCAGCGTCCCACCAGGGATCAGGAAGCTTTAATCAGTCCAAGACATGCTATTTTTCTGTAACCAGAAAAAACACAATCAGACCAAACCAAGCTGTTCTGTCAGGTAGCTCCCATCTCTGGTTATCATTCAACTCCTTTCACACCTGTACGAAATGAATTAGTGGCTAAGTGCTTCGATACACCGACTGTTGTGTCCCTCTAATGTCCCTGTCTGCATTCAGTTTCCATTGAAGTTAACCAACTCAAACATGGATCAGAATATGAAAGACCAAAAGAGAGTGTGAGACAAAGGCATTTCCCAAAATAATTAAACTCCATTCACTTTGCTCCATTAGTCTCATCCATCCCTCTTTTCTTCCAGCATTTCATCTACAATATCCCAAACTGCAGCCTCTGAATGAATGACAAAACTACCTCCCTCTCTCTCAACCCTCTGAAACCATCAACCATCCGCTCTACAGTAAGCACAGCTAACATGTGGCAGACTGTGCTGTCAAACACACGCCACTGCTTCATTTACATTCCACCAGGCATGGTGGGCACTTTTTGCTGGTGTTTGGACCGTGATCTCCATTACAGTTACAGTAAAGCATGACATGCATCTGAATGTGACGCAACAAAGGCGGATGTAATGTCTTTTTAATTATTTTTATTTAACCTTTATTTAGCCAGGCGAAACGGATTAAGAACACATTCTTATTTACAACTGTGGCCTGACAAGAGGCGAAACCCTCTTGAGGGAAAGGAAAGGAAAATAAATAAACAGGGTTAAAAAGTGCCAAGGAGCGGAGAAACCAACATGCTAACAGCCTAAGAAACAGCTGCATTCGTCTTTCAGCAAGTCCGTGATCTTGGCTTTAAAGGCCGACTTGGAGACGTAGGACTGTAGTTGCAAGGATTTCTGTAGTTCATTCCAGGTTGTGGCTGCAGCGACATTAAATGAAGACAAACCAAGTGCAGAGCATTTTTTTGTAATGTAACACAGCATAACATAATATATCAGAGCAAGACACAGTATGAGGGAAGAGGACAGAGAAGAGGAGTGAGAAGTGAATATGAGATATAATAGAAGAGGTGTGCAGTGAAGATACTGTAGTTCACAAGGAGCAGAGTGGAAGACGGAGATAAGCACTTTAGATTTCAGACAGCTTTAAGAGATACAGCAGCCATATGATTTTTTTTTTTTTCATCAATTCACATAACTGTCTATATAACTAGGGATATAACATATGGACACATGAGGGCTTATTGGGCCAGCAAGCAACCTGTTACATACCCAGACACCCTGAGCAGCAGTAAAGCTGACAGCTTTGAAATTACAGCTCAACTAGCTGCTTTGCAAAAGGCTTTGAGAAATCCATAACAATAAATGCAGGTTGTTTGTGGGGCTTGCATACCCTTAGGGTAACCCTCACACATATACTGTATCACACACACCATATTTTCACTATTAAAAACACTGGCATTTGCTTGAAAACAATGATTTAGTTTTAGATATAAACTCAGCCTAATCTTACTTAAGACCACATAAATCCACATGTATAGCCAAATCCTAGGTTACAGGGTAATATCTCAGTCATTTGAAGCTCTCTTACAGGCCAGATGTAGAAAATCAGGTTCAGTATCCCCATAACTGGGGCCTAAAGTGACCTGTCACTAATGCTGATTGGTAGAGAATGCGGGAACAACCAAGATCACTCAACACTGATTAAATCCTGACAATACCAACTGTACAGAACATCACTCACCCATATTCATCAAGCACTGACATGCATCTGTTAAGTAATAACAGCGAGGGAAATATAGACATAGGTGTGAACAATGCGGTATAATGCACTGCAGTAAAGCACAAGCAATTTATTCAATGGGATTGCTGTCGTTTATATGGATTGATGTGAATGACACATTAAAAGCATTTGTGATTTCTGTGTTCTGGGATATGTTCATGTAGTGTTACAGAGATACCTTGCTGGGGCAACTCAACTTACAAGAGCATTACACCAAAGCCAACGGGGCTTCCTTTAATCCGTTTAATATGTCCAACAAGACGAGTGACAGGACTGCAGCCTTTCCTACAGCTGTACAGATGGAGGAGGGGAAATGGCGTCCTGGCTGAGAAAATGTAGAGAGTTAGTGGATTGAATTGGGGACTTTGGCCAGCTTTTGGAAATGAGGGGGCCAACACAATGACAGTCATCCCTCTTTCCCTCAGCTCTTTGCTTTCCCTGATCTCTCGTTCTTCCCCTCTATCAGTGTTGATGCTCTCAATCTGTCACAGCGATTGCCTGACTGCATTGTAATTTGTCTAAATTGAGCCATAATGCGCCTCGTAAATTGAATTTCGTCTCAAAACCAGATTAACCCATAAAACAGGATGCACATGCGTATCTGTGCATGTTGTATATTTGTGTGTGTATACAGTATATGCTTGCCAAGAGACTTAATCCTAGGAGCGTAAGAGAAAATATAATTTCCAACCCCTTCAAATGCTGCCCATGGATGCAAGCAGTCATGAGAAAGCCAAGAACATGGATAGGCAAAATCAGCAAGTTGGACACACACAATTCTCATCCATCATCTAACCTCTCCTACACTGGCATTGACATTTTTCCCTGGTGAGCGTGCTTGGCAGGCCTGCACAGACAGACAGTCAGGTAGGGTTATTAAATATGTATTGCAGAGCGGTGATAGGACACTGGGGGCCATTAACCATTATAAATATCTGATCTAGCTCTGCTGCATTCTTGCCTTCTGGACAAATGACACCCTAGCATACAATCCCTCTGATTAGCATCCCAGTGCTAAAATGCATCTCAATTAGACCAAGTGTCAGGGCATATTTGGTGAGGCAGGGGTTGAGATGGAATAGACCAATGTATTAAAGAGCGAATAAATAAATAAGCACAGTGCCAGAGGATGGGGGGAGAAGAGAGGGGGAATGCAGGTTTGCTGATAGATTGCGTGTGAGCAGGCCTTAAAATTTTAAACACTTCTAGGCTGTTTAATAGCAAAACAAGGCTCTTTCTCTCACAAACTATTCTATTTTTCACTCTCCCCAAGCTATTTTGTTTCCTGTTGGCACGAACCACCATCCACCTGTTCTCTGCTCTCTCTTTATCCGTCTCAAATCCCTTGTTCCTTCTTTTTCTAACCAGCCTTTGTCACTTCTCCACTCCTCTGTCATCCATCGTTCGCATCCCTTTGCTTATCCCTGCCCCAACTTTACCAATCATGTCCCTCTTTCCTTTCTTCCCAGTCTTGTTCCTCCTCTTAGTGGAGGAACAATAATAACGTTCACATAATGATTGATAATTCAGTGGATTTGGTTTGCCAAAACGGACATGTCACATTTTGGCACGACACACTACATTACTTTGCTTTGTTTCTCTTTATTATGCTCTCTCTTTTCTACCTGACATCCCCATTGCTCCCTCTCCTGTTTATTTCATCACTTTCTTCCCTTCCTTTCCTGGTGACAGAGTGCGACCCTGAGCGCGCTGACAGCTAGCCAGAGGCCGAGCCTGTCGTCGTCGCCCCTGGGGAATCAATCATCTGAGCCCGGATCAATACCAAAGGACTGTATTCTGGACCGGCCACTGACTTGGCTGGCAGCGACTGACTGATGAGGACTCACTGCTACACTTGGAAAAAAACAACATCCAAAGCGGTGCACACACCCTATTAGCATGCAGCGCTGCACAAACACTGACGTGCACAAATACACTCATGCCTGGATATCGTGTCATTGTCTCTCTGAGACAAATGCATACAAATGTGTTCACTCCATGTGAGCATGAATGCATTCTCATAGCCAACCTGCAATGTCCATGAAGTCACTGAATCTGTCTGGCCCAGCCCAGCATGCACCCCGTCTCAGTCCCACTCGGAGGGAGTTCTGAACGAACTTTGGTCTCCCGCAATCACTCACAGCCTACTTCCAATTCTTCAGTTTGCACTGCAGAGGCCCGATTATCCTCTTTATCGACTCTGTCTATACACCAGCAAAACATTAGCCCACTCTATCCATCAGAATGTGGTCCTCTGCAGGGGAAACCACCACTTATAATCCCGCTACAAGCAAATTAGACGGACATAATAGGGCTGAACAGCGGTAGGGGGTGGACTCAGCTTGGTGGGGAGTGCGTTTTCATTGACGTGTACTGGATTTCAAAGGTATGATACAGATTAAAATATGTGTCCCTGGCAACTATGGCAAATCTAGTGAAATCACTAGGCATGGTCTGACAAGTGACACATTAATGGCATAAAAACTGCAGCACTCTGAAAACACCTTCCTGTCGTACGTATATGCCTCAAGCATTAGGCGATAGTACCTCTTCTCTTTTGGCAGAAGAATCACATTAATATGGATAACCTTTATCTTTATTCACCACCAACACCTACTGAGGCATGAATGGCGTAGTTATTTTCTGTTTGCAATAAGGTTCAAGGAAGTTTTCAGTCTGGGCGGATCAGGGATGTCAACACCTCAAGGACCAAAGAAAACAGATTTTTCCAATGGCTACAAATATATGTTCACGTCGAATTTATTTCATGACTGTTTAATCTCAGCAAGAGTGACTTGTATTGACATTTACCATGACATTAATTGGTGCCTCTTGTGCTGATTGTAATAAGGTGGGAACTGACTGGGGTCCATTGCACTGATTGTAATGTCAGTGGAGGTGAACATAGCAGCACTGAAATAGTTTGTCCCAGCATCAACAGCAGAAGTCCATATTGCTTTCTTTATCTCAAAATAGCCCCTGAGGAAGAGTGTTTGGCAAACTACTCACAAATATCCATGTTGTCTTTTATTTGAATGTGGAAACAGCAGATAACCGTGAAGCCGGTGTATCCTTTATTTTTTTAAACCTAAAAAACATATGTTAAATCCGGCAAATATTTGCGATTCAAAATGTTTTGATTATGTTACATGATGAGACACGTAATTTCTGTATAAATGAAATCGACTTGAACGTGTGTGTATGTATCAGTAAAGCAAATACAGCATTAATGCATAAACTCTCGTATAACCTTTCACCATTTAGCTGATGCTTTTATCCAAAGTACTTTAGTGGATTGCCCTACAGGGAATGGATGTACCCTTGCAGTTTGTACCACACTTTTATCCCCTGTTCTGTATCAAGATAAAACCTTTGAAGCAAAAGACACCCTTACTGGTCATAAAGTACAGTGGGAACAGCTGTGTGCTCAGTCCTGTTGCTGGGCTGGAATTACTCACTGTATAATAGATTTTTTAATATGATCTCAACCATTAAGTGAGAAGCAAATAATGCTCTGTAGGATTTCACCCAGAATGAGTAGGCATTAGTTTGGTACCGTATGTGGTGGAAATTTATCGTTAGTGTTCTTCTGTGTAACTGTTACTGGAGCGAGGTGGGCAGGGGGGATGAGGGGCAAACATTTCATCAATAATTGTAGATGTAAAACACTCTGTCTCACTATCTTTCTGGGTCAGTCCTCCTAACCATTTGTGGGGTGGAGCTCTGGTCATTCAATTGAATTATTCCAAGTTTAATAAATGCTGAAAGACATTTAAGTGGATCGACATCACATTTGTTTTCTCTAAAGGAGATTGAAAATTAATGAGTTCATTTCCATTACACCTGTGCACATCTGTGATTGGTTCTTCACACAACCATTAAGTCCACTATTGGTTAGCAGCTCAGTGCAGAGGCCTAGAACTTTAAAGATTGACACACCTTGTCTCTGGAAGAGTTGGCTGCTGACAATTTCAGTCATGGAGGTCACCTTCTGTTTCTGGAGTTTCTCAGGAGGGATGCAGGAATAAAAGTCATGCAGCTGCTCACTGGAGAGAGAAAGCAATAGGCAGTGGAATAAATAATCAGGAATATCATTATACGGGAGGAGCAACAGAGTTGTTTTCTTGAAAATGAGCACAATAAATAATCAGAAATAAGTTTCCACAAGTGAATGCGTATTTACACTGATTATTCCCAATACGTAATACCGATTAAAAACACAAACACACCTTAGTAAATCAAGGTTTAAACATCATATTCAACCACTAAAAGCAGAGTGCAGCATAGATATCAGCAAAATATGTGTATGCAGCATGAAAACAAATGATCCAAAGCCTAAACACGCTTTAATGAAGACACAGGTTTGAGTCATCCTCCGTCCCAAATTCAATTTTAGAATAATTAAACAGGCTGGTTGCAACCGCTGTTGTCACTTAGGAAGATTGAATGCTCAGAGCATGGCAAACCCTCTGTCTCAATTGTTTGGTCTCTCTCTTACTTTGTCTCCGTCTCTTTAAAATAGGCCACACAGGTAGCAGAAGCACTTTCAATAATAGTATAAAATAATGAAATGCAGCACCTCTGCTCCCAAACACAACTAAAAGGTTTGTATGACTGTTGATGTGTTTAAACCGGCACGAAGACACAGTGGGGCACAGAGGCTCAGTGTAGACTTATCAGGCCCACTAATCATCTGAGCTGAATTTAATTAAAACCTCAAATGTCAGCCTATTCCCACATAGGCCCTGTTCAGACCTGGCATTCACATGCATCCTGGGCAATCCAATCACAAGTGGACAGCTCCAAGTACAAGTGCGAATGCGCCCAAGACGCATTAAGATTGAGTTTAAGCGTATTCTATATTTAGAATGTTTTCTGACAGGGAACTAAACTGAAAGTTATCTTTCCTGTTTTTGTAAACCTCGTGGCTCTGAAGAGAGCATAGATAAGCTTTGCTTTAAGTTCAGTTCCAAACCCCACTTCAAAACACAGAGCTATCGCTTTAATGCCACGACCGAACAGGACCAAAGACATACAAAGGACACCATAGAGCAAGTGAAACAAGGCATCGGCGAAGATGTCTGTGCTTGTCCCACGAGGCGGATCACACTACAGGTGAGTTCACAAAGTGCAGGAATGTGACTATACAGAAGCTGAGACAAAGCTTTGGTGTCCACTTCATTGTGTGGTGATTGTAATTCACACAGTTTGCTTTTGGAAACTCAGCCTGAGGCATTTTTTATCAGGAATGCAATGGGGACCTTACTTTCAAGTTAAGATGGCTCAGGTATATTTTTGTGCATCTGTGAGTAGAATAAGTCAGACAATAGGGGTGAGGAAATATGTGAGCAAGAGAAAATAAATGACAGAAAGGGAGAATATGTGTGCTGATTTTGTAATGCTCTGCCCCTCATCACCTTTCTACCTGTGTATGTGCGTATTTGCTGGTGTGTGTCTTTGCGGCAGGTGTCAAAGGTAGCACCTTTGTGACATCGAACCACTCCAGAGACTCAGCTGGCAGATGTGGATAATTTAAACTCACAACAGCACACACAGGTCACAGAAAGGTGAAAAAAGAAATCATGAGGCGGAGGGTGTATGAAATACGATGTGGCCGGTCATGAGAACATCATTTCAATTCTTCATTCGGTGAAGTTATAAGGCCATAACAAAGAATTTGATCCATGTTAGTTGTGGAATTGCAAGAGGACAAATCAACTGCCTGAAATTTCTACTTTGAAAAACCGTGTCGCAACTGGTGAAGTATATACACTGAAGACCTTTTCTGTGCAAAACTGTGTATTGTCCATTTGATGTGGGGTCAAAGAGAGGTTAAACAAGCCATTCCAAGTTTGTTGTATTGCTCATATAGCTCAGAATAAACCCGAGAGAAGAGGTTCAAATGGCTTCTGTTTGATGGTTTCACTCAGGGACATATGGAGGAGGCGCCAAGTGCGTTTGAGTGTGTGTCCTTGTGTATATGTCAGTTTGATGAGATGTTTATCACCTGATGAAGAAGGGAGGGCTCATCGAGGATGTAATGTGTGGGGGACAGAAGGATGGGGGTCACTGAACAAAGCCAAGCGGAAAACTTCAGGTGAGCTGTCTCCTATCAATGTCCCTGAATGAGACGAAAGATAAGGTGCTTGTGTGTGTGTGTGTGTGTGTGTGTGTTTAAAGGCAAGCTTACCTGAGGAGTTTGGCATCAAACACTTTCTCAATATCATGCAGGACTGTTGGCAGGTACTTCAGAGCAGCAACCTGATGACAAACACACACACACACACACAGGCAAAGTAAACACTGTTAAAAAAAACTGTCTTAAAATCCTGTGAAAGCTGCTGTTGAACAGATGGTGACTTTGCCTTTAAATAGCCTGAGATTGAAGTGTGAGAAAATAATAAATAACTTTTTTTTAATGTTTCACAAGGCCACTTGTGTGTTATAATTTTAAGAGCATGTTTGAGCATGAGGAGGAGTATGAAGATGAGACAGACAGGTAGTTGTAAAAAGAAAAAAAACAGAAGTAGAAGCAAGAGAGGATCGAGATTAAAGTTGAGACGAAAGAGGAGTGCTAGGTGGTGCATTATAGTGTGAAGGGTGAACATGCATGATTACCCTGAGCAGCAGAGTCGTGTTGTAGTCTGTTCTCATCAGGCTGTTGATGGACTCAAAAAGCTTCTTCAGTGACTCTTCAAACTCCTCCTGCTCCTTCCCCTCATACAGCCTAGGAGGGCAAGAGGACATTAATGGAAATGCTGCAGGAAAAATAAAAAAAGATTGAAAGACAAAAGCATCAGACGGACGTCGGATAAAATGACGTGACATGATTAGCAAGGGAGATGACGGGAAGTATGGAGAAACAAATCGAAGAATGAGAAAACACAATAGAGGGAATGAATAATTTGAGGTGGAGAGACAATAAGAGACTGAGTGTCAAAACAAGGATGGCTGGTAAGAAGCTCAAGTTGGATGTATATGTAGACAGAAAGAGTCTTATGTTCCAGAACAACAGAAATGTGGAAAGACTATGTGGCGTAATACAATAAAAAAAGGTTTGTCAGTTACCTTACATAAAACTAAATGAAAAATTCAATGTGTTAGATGAATATATAGCTGGATAATACATTAATGGTTTAGTTCACAGCATCTCTTATACTCGCTTCCTTTGCTTGTGTCCTTTTCATCATCTGTTGCCTCCATCACTTCAGCCAGGACTGAGTTTCAATCAATGGGATGTAAATTATAATGCAGTAGTTTCTCATCACAGTTTAAATTGATTCTGAGTTAGTAATGATAAAGTTTTTTGTAGTAATCTTCATAAAAGGGCCAACGCAGGCAGAGTAGTCTAACAACAAGGGAAATTACACCTAGATTCTTGTAGTTTCATGGAAATGCGGCATCAACTAAATAGGGTGCAGTTCCTCACTTATTCTTTCAATAATACCGTCCACCTTGGCTCAACGAGGGAGTTAGAGAGAGAGAGAGAACAGCAGTAGTCAGGCAAGCTAGAGAGTAATTGGAGAGAGGGAGCGGTGTTACCTAGGGCAAAGCAGTGATTCAAAGAAAGAAAACCTTATTTTCTGATTGTTTCATGGAGATTAGGTTCCAAGGAACAAATAATCACGCCCTTCCACACAACTTTGCGGGAAAGTGCAGCACTGACGTATTTTGAATGAATGCAGTTGAAGGGCACGCCTCATCCTGTTAACTGTGACCTCTCTGCTCTGCTTGTGCATGCCCCACTCTTGGTAAAAGAGACACACAGACCTGCAGCTTTTCATGCATCCATGACAAAGACAGAGAGGCAGAGACAGAGATGTAACCCGGTCACTACGTTTTAATAGAGTCCCGTCCACACCTGAGCGTGCAGTGTTTTGAATTAAGGAAAATGCTTCATAGTATACCTTTAAGTCAAAATAGAATTATATAAAGCTGTAAGACTGTGACACCAAAAGTGTCACACTGCCTCAATAGTTTTTAAAAAAAAAAAACAGTACACAGGCGTGTAATCCAAGGACTGCAGTCTGTTAAACAGATACAGCAAACTACTGCAGTATTATGTTGACACGGTTAAATTAAACATTGACAAGCAATGACTGCAGTGATTATAACAATGCTCCTCTGACTAAACACAAATCAACTGGGTTATCTTTGTTGCTGCTATTCACATCCCATACACACACATTCCTCTGCCATCCCTTCAGTCAAATCTCTCTCTCTCTCTCTCTCTCTCTGGAGGAAGCTGGTGGTGGTGAGAGCGTGCTGAGACTAAATGTTTGGTGATTTTTCTCAAACTGTTTACAATTCATTTATTTCATAGTTCACTGTGTGATTGAGTTGTTGTGTGTTGTCTGTTTGTGTTTTTGGGGGGTTTTTTGGGGGGGGGTTTTGTTGTGGGGATAAACCGTGTTTCTTGTCCGGGATGGCGTCCTCTGAGACGCCGTCCATGAGAAATGGGGTTCGGATTCAGCCCGACCCGGGTGTCCCGGTGGAGGAGGCTCTCCTGGCTGTGGGGGACCGTGTGGGTCACGGTAACCTGTCCTCCGCCTCCAGGATGAACCGACGTGTGCTGGTGTTCCTGAAAGAGGAGCGCTTTGTGTCCGCGTTGATAGCGAGCGGCGTCACGCTGAACGGCGTCTACCTGCAGGTGTCCCCGCTGGCGGTGCCCACCACCCGGGTCACCGTGTCCGGGGTTCCCCCGTTCATCCCCGACCAGGTGTTGCAGCGCGAGCTGCAGTGCTTCGGGAAGCTAGCGAGTAGCTTCAGAACTCTGGGGCTGGGCTGTAAGAGCGAGAAGCTGAAGCATGTCCAGTCCTTCAGGAGACAGGTTCTAATGTTCCTCAATAGTCCGTCTAACACGCTGGATATCTCCTTCAGGGTGAAGCACGGGGACGGGCACTACATGCTATACGCTAGCACCGGTAGCATCAAGTGCTTTAAGTGTGGGGGGGGCGGGGCACAAGCGGGACGCTTGTCCTCACAGGCCGGCCGAGGGGCGCCCCGAGCCGGGGGACGCACCGGCTGAGGAGAGAGGTAGCACCGGGGCTCCGCAGAGTGGCGAGCCGGTGGTGATCGCTGGCCCGCGGGGCGGCGATGCCCCGACCGGGGACCCGTCCGCGGAGGCCGGGGACCCGCCCGCCGTGTCCGAAGGCCCGCCCACTGCGGCCGGGGACCCGCCCACCGCGGCCGGGGAGGGGCTCAGCGGGCAGACTGACAGTCAGGTCGGGGGGCAGGGAGCTGATGCAGGTGGAGGGGAGAATAATGAGGAGAACTCAGATGTTCTGAGTGGAACGACAGAGGGCAAGAAGGTGGAGGAGTTACTGACAGGAGCAGAGGAAGGGAAGAGGGATTGTGGAGAAACAGAGGGGAAGAAGGTGAAGGAAGCACTGGCAGGAGCAGAGGAAGAGAGGAGAGAATGTGGAGAAACGGAGAGGAGGAAGGTGAAGGAAGCACTGGCAGGAGCAGAGGAAGAGAGGAGGGAATGTGGAGAAATGGAGAGGAAGAAGGTGAAGGAAGCACTGGCAGGAGCAGAGGAAGAGAGGAGGGAATGTGGAGAAATGGAGAGGAAGAAGGTGAAGGAAGCACTGGCAGGAGCAGAGGAAGAGAGGAGAGAATGTGGAGAAACGGAGAGGAGGAAGGTGAAGGAAGCACTGGCAGGAGCAGAGGAAGAGAGGAGGGAATGTGGAGAAACGGAGAGGAAGAAGGTGAAGGAAGCACTGGCAGGAGCAGAGGAAGAGAGGAGAGAATGTGGAGAAACGGAAAGGAGGAAGGTAAAGGAAGCACTGGCAGTGGAAGGGAGGAAGGAAAGTGGAGCAGGCAGCAGCGAAGGGCCGACAGGTGAACCTGACCAGAGTCAGGCTGCTGGTCCAGAGGTGAGTGGAGCGGCTTGTGTTGTGGAGGAGGAGATGGAGTACGAGACGGACTCCGACTGTGTCTCTGTCGCCGAGTCACAGGTTTACAGTGGAGATCTGTACAAGTTGGAGGAGATCAACAACTTCCTCGATGAAACGTTTGGTAAATCGGTGCAGGTTCTAGAGCATTTTCCAGATGCGGAAAAGTTCATGAAGAGTGTGTCATCGATCCAGAAAGCGGTCGGGTTTGAGGTTTTAGATAAGAGGAAGTGCTACAGTCTTAAAAAATACATGACGGGTCTCAGGGGGATGAAGAAAGATAAAAGTTCAAAAAGGATGAAAATAATTAAGTGAGTCTGTCATGGATGTGCTGCACTTAATACTTCTGTTACTGTTCGCTGTCTACTTCACGTTTCTTTTTCATATTTCAATGCACAAGGTGAGGGTTGGGTCTTTAAACATTAATGGTGGGAGGGACCGAGAGAGGAGAGCGGTCACTGCAGAGATGATTAAACAGAAACGACTAGACATCGTTTTCCTGCAGGAAACACACAGTGACCCACATAATGAGGTCGACTGGGGCTTGTGGTGGAGGGGCCAGTATGTCCTGTCTCATGGGACCAACCTGTCTGCAGGTGTAGCTGTTCTGTTTGCACCTGGGCTGGATGTTAACATCATCTCCTCCACAGAGATAGTGAAAAGCAGGGCTCTGATGGTCAGAGCCTCCATACAAAGCATTTTGTTTGTCTTTATTAACATCTATGCTCCAAACCAGGGCTCACACAGAACGGGTATTTTCCACAAACTGAGACATGTCCTGCAGCAGTGTGACCAGAACGAGTGTGTAGTGATGGGAGGGGACTGGAATTGCACCATAGATTCCTTAGTGGACAGAACAGGAGAGGAACCTCACCTCCAGTCATCTACCACTTTGTCACAGGTGATTGCGGAGTCGGGTGTAGTGGACGTTTGGAGGGTCAAACATCCCAGGGCTAGGCAGTACACATGGGTGAAGGTGTTGGATGGGAACATTAGGGCAGCCAGGCTAGATAGGGTTTACATTTCACATAGTTTTAGCAACAGATTATTAAACAGTCACATTCACCCAGTAGGATTCACCGACCATCACTTAGTCACTTTAGATGTGCACACCTCACCAACCACCAAGGGTAGTTCTCACTGGCACTTTAACACTCAGGTGCTTCAGGACAGTGATTTCTGTCAAAAGTTTGAGGCTTTCTGGGGGATCTGGAGAGGGAAGAAGAGCGATTTTGAGTCCCTGAGTCAGTGGTGGGATGTAGGAAAGGCACACATACGTGTCTTTGTTCAACAATACACAAGTCACTCCACAGTAAGAGTCACAAGGCTCATTGAGGATCTAGGGAATGAGATAAGGGCTTTAGAGCACAGTTTATTTACTAACACCAGCACAGACACTCACAGGCTTCAGCAGAAGAAGCAACAGCTAGGTTCTTTTTTACGAGAACGAGCTAAGGGGGCTTTGGTCAGGTCAAGGTTCACCAGTGTTAGGGACATGGATGCTCCGACTTCCTATTTCTTCAACCTGGAGAAGTCCGTCTCTCGGACCAAACAGATGGTGTCTCTTCGCCTCCCTGATGGTGTGATGACGACTGACCCGGCCGAAATGAGACAGCATGCTGTAAGTTTCTACAGTGCCCTCTTCAGGAAGGAGGATAACCACAGGGAGAGTGTTGACGAGCTGCTTCAAGACCTTCCTCAGCTGGGTCCCGAGGACAGAGCTGTCCTGGATGCCAGCATCTCCCTGGAGGAACTGACCACTGCTGTGGGTCAAATGGCTGCTGGAAGAGCTCCTGGACTGGACGGGCTGCCTGCAGATTTCTATAAGCACTTCTGGAAGTGTTTGGGAGCCGACCTGTGGGAGGTGCTGCAGGAGTGTGCCCGGACAGGCCTGTTACCGGCAACATGTCGGCATGCAGTGCTGTCACTGTTACCCAAAAAAGGGGATTTGTCCCTTCTGAAAAACTGGAGGCCGGTGGCGTTGTTATGCACAGACTATAAACTCCTTTCCAAGGTGCTCGCTAACCGGCTCAAGAACTTTCTAGAGACTATAATCCACAGAGACCAGTCTTACTGCGTACCGGACAGGTCCATCATGGACAACATTTTTCTCATGAGAGACTTGTTGGATCTTTATAAACTGTATAATGTTGATGTTGGTGTTGTATCATTAGATCAAGAAAAGGCGTTTGATCGGGTCGATCATGTTTTTCTTTTTTCCACTTTAAGGGCTTTTGGTTTTGGTGAAGGGTTTGTGTCTCTGTTGGGTTTGATGTACAAGGAAGCGTCTTGCTTGGTGAAGGTGGGGGGTGCGCTGAGCTGTCCAGTCCAGGTCCAGAGAGGCATTAGACAGGGATGTCCTATCTCTGGACAGTTATATTCTATTGCCATTGAACCCCTTCTACACAGGTTGAGATCCCGTCTGTCAGGACTCATGTTGCCTGGGCTGCCTCAGCGGCCCTCCCTGGTGGTGTCAGCATATGCTGATGATATTAATGTGTTCGTCAAAGACCAGAGGGATATCTATGTTCTAGGGAGCAGTTTAGCTTTGTTTGAGAGGGCATCTTCAGCAAAGGTAAACTGGGGGAAGAGTGAAGCTTTGCAGGTTGGGC
This sequence comes from Cyclopterus lumpus, assembly GCF_009769545.1. Lineage (NCBI taxonomy): Eukaryota > Metazoa > Chordata > Actinopteri > Perciformes > Cyclopteridae > Cyclopterus > Cyclopterus lumpus. The sequence continues at coordinate 13,337,003 of NC_046975.1, forward strand.
AGTGGTTAAGCAAAGAAACACCAAAACTACCAGGAAGCATTAGTTGGGGTAGGCAGGGCTTGAAGGTTTTGGGTGTTTTCTTGGGTACAGAGGAGTTCCAGAGACAGAACTGGGAGGGTGCTATGGAGAGAGTGTGTACCAGACTGTCTAAGTGGAAATGGCTGCTACCTCAGCTCTCTTACAGGGGGAGGGTCCTAATTGTCAATAACTTGGTTGCCTCGACCCTTTGGCACAGACTTGTAGTCCTACCTCCACCACAGGGCCTGATCGAGAGAATCCAGAGGGCAGTTGTGGACTTTTTCTGGTCCGGGCTTCACTGGCTGAGGTCTGCGGTGCTGTACCTGCCGGTCCAGGAGGGAGGACAGGGCCTGGTGGACATTGCATCCCGCATAACAGCCTTCAGACTGCAGACGGCTCAGAGGCTGCTGTACAGCTTCGGCCTGCCATGGACTGACACTGCCTGTGTGCTGCTGAGGAAGGCTGGACGGTTAGGGTATGATAAGCACCTATTTCTACTTCAGCCCCAGTCAGTAGACCTAACTGGTCTGACACCGTTCTACCAGTCCGTCCTACAGGCATGGCAGGTGTTTACAGTTCACCGGAGAGCTGTGACGACACCAGGGATGTGGCTCTTTGAGGAGCCGCTGTTTGGGAGCAGCTATGTCTCATCCCAGGTCCTGACGTCAGCCAGCCTGAGATCCAGACTGAGAGAGGCCGGCTGTGTGAAGCTGGGTCATCTAATAAAGACCTCCATCTCTCAGCTTGCGGAGCTGACCAACATCCAGCCCAGCAGGCTGCTGCTCAGGCTGGTGGAGGAGGTCTGTGCTTCTCTGCCAGAAGCCCTCAGAGCGTTTGTTGGGGACCCCACAGTATCTGACCAATGGGACGATGAGTGTGAGTATGTCTTCCCACCCCTGGTTGTCTGTCCTGCAGTTGGACAGTGGAAGGAGGAGGAGGACATCCTTCTGTCTCTAAAGACACCCCAGCTGGGGGAATTTGAGACTCTGGGGAGTAAAGCAACGTACCAGGTCAGTGTGAAGGTCTCTAACTTGCGTTCTCTGGCAGGGGTGAGGGTGTCGAGGTGGGCCGAGTTTTTTGGCACGGGATCCTCCCCACGGGGCAGTTGGCGGTCCCTGTACAAACCCCCGGTAGACAAACGGACAGGAGACCTCCAGTGGAGGATTGTACATGGGGCCATAGCAACGAAAAAGTATCTGGTGCACCTCGATCCTGGCGCAGGGGACGGCTGTCCTTTCTGCTCTCAGACAGAAACCATCCATCATCTGTTTGTAGAGTGCTCCAGACTGGTGAGACTCTTCAGGCGCCTGCAGGCGTGGTTTCAGGGCTTAGGAGAACCGTTTTCTTTCTGTCTGTTTATTTATGGTCCAAATTACTCGGAAAAAAAAAAACGTGTACACACACTAATGAATTTCCTTTCAGGACTGGCCAAACTGGCAATTTGGAAAACGAGGAAGAACCATGTGAGGGGTAAAGGGTCAGAAGACGCAAGTTTGATGCTGACGGGACTCCTGACTGCTCGGCTCAGGGTGGAGTTTGGTTTTTACAGACTCACAAACAACACAGAACTCTTTGTGAAATTTTGGGCTCTGAAGGACGTCCTGTGTTCAGTCAGAGGAGATGCTCTGGTTCTGAACTTCTGACTTGTGTTTTTTTTCTTTATTAATATCTTCTTTGGTTTTGTTTTGTGTTGCATGATTTAGTTTTGTTGTAAGGATTTGATGAACTGTATAACTGATTTGATTGAGAAATAAAGACCTCTCTCTCTCTCTCTCTCTTGGAGTGCTGAGTGTTAGGAGCGTGGTAGCTGAGAGCGTTTTTGTGGCTAATTATCGTTATTTCACCGGGTAGTGTGGGGTATGAGAGTGGGTAGCGGGGTGTAGGTTTCACGGGGTTGTGTGTGTGGGTTGGCGGGTGTAGTGTGTGTGTGTTTGTGTCGGTGTGCAGCCGAGCAGCGCGCGCTGCTCGCCGTGCTAAGCAGTAGCATGGAGCTGCACTACTTAACCAGGAGACACGGGATCCGACTTTTACCCGGGTTCCCGTGCTCGGTGGAGGACTGCAGCCTCGCGGTGGGGGTGCTGGTCGGCCACGGCAGCGTGAAGTCCGCAGCGCGGATGAACAAAGCCGTGGTCATCTTCCTGGACACCGTGAGTAAGGCCGACGCGGTGGTGGAGAGCGGAGTCGTGGTGTCCGACACGCACGTCCCGTCTCTCCTCTGTACACACCGGCGGTTAAAGTGACGGTGTCGAATGTTCCTCCGTTCGTGAAGGACGAGGATTTGGTGGGGGAACTGTCCAGGTACGGGAGGGTTATTTCCCAGGTGAGGAAGCTGTCCTCTGGGTTTAGGTCTCAGCTCCAGAAACACGTGGTGTCTCACCGGAGACAGCTGTTCATGGTCCTCAACGACAGGAACGGGGCCCTGAACACCTCATTCAGAGTGAGAGTGGAGGGGGTTTTATATGTCGTTTTCGCAACATCAGACGACATGAGGTGTTTTAGTTGTGGGAGGGAGGGACACCAGAGCAGGGCAAGTGGGGGGCGGGAGGGGAGCACAAAGGGGGGATGTGGGGTGCAGCAGGTGGAGGAGGAAGGGGCAGAGGTGGTCCAGCAGGTGGAAGATGAGGGGGCAGGGAGGGATAAACGTGGGCAGGAGGCTGAGGTCGAGTTGGCAGACAGTGAGGTTGGCATGGAGGTGGATGAGGAGAAGAGTCAGGCTCACCGTCTGAAGAGGAAGAGTAGGGAGGATGAGGAAAGCTTGCAGGCTAAGAAGGGGGCTTCGGGCAAAGGGGAGGAGGAGTCTGAGGCCGTTTTGGAGGAGGACTCCTACTCAGATGCTGAGGGTGACTCCTGTGAGGAGGAGAGGCCAGGAGTGTACAGCGTGGGCAGGATAAGGGGGTATCTAGTCAGGACCAAGAACCAGAGGGTGGTGATAGACAACCACTTCTCGGACATGCCGAGGCTCGCTAGGTCCATTAGGCACCACATGGCCGGTGAAGCAGGTACAAGCTTTACAAAGCAAGAGGGCTACAGACTGAGAAAGATAGCGCAGAATGTGGAGAGAGAGATAAGGGAGGGTGATGAGGTCCTGCAGAGATTTCCAGAGGCGACGGTGGCTGCCCTGCTCCGAGGACAAAGGAGAGATGATGCAAGAAGAAGACGGGACAGAGATGCTGCAGGAAGAGGAGGAGGACGGGACGGAGAGGCTGCAGGAGGAGAAGAAGGACGGGACAGAGAGGCTGCAGGAGGAGGAGAAAGACGGGACGGAGATGCTGCAGGAGGAGGTTGAGAAGAAGATGCTGCAGGAGGAAGAAGAGGAAACTCCCGACTCCATACTGAGTGGGGTCTCAGGACCACCTCTCAGGGACAAAAGGGTGTTGAGGGTTTTTGTTGTTGGGTGTAGTTAGGTAGTGTGTCTGTATGTTCGTATTGTTCTATGTAGAAATAAAGTTTTTGTAAAAATCAATCTCTCTCTCTCTCTCTGCCCCTGCCCCTTTCCTTCCCCCATCTCTTCACTATCTCTGTGTGATTTAGTGGAGCTGTGCATTTGTTAATTACGACAGAAGTTATGAGTTCTGGAGGGACGGATTAGCATGTGGCACACAGCAAATTCAGCATGTGGGGGGAGGGATTAGGCAGTAGCACACAGAGGTATTATCACTGGGCTCTTTGCAGAGTACAGTTCTGATTACAGACGCATTGTCCTATTTAATCCATCAGGCTGGTCTGTGTGTGTGCATATATATATATATATATATATATATATATACACACACACACACACACACATATGCTTCACTAAGATAGTTAGACTAAGTACAGTATAGCACCTGTAAGGTACCACTTCACACACAAACAGGCACTCACTACCCACACATGAGCACAACAGCAGAAGCACGTCATACAGCTGGAGACGGATGGAGAGGAGAGACAGAGAAAGAGAGAGAGAGAGAGAGAGAGAGAGAGATGAAGGGCAGGAATTGAACAGGGAGGAAGGAAATATGTGAGGAACACTGAGGAAATGTCTGAAGAATGGAGGTAGTGAGAGGGAAAGTAGAGAAGGACGGCTCAGCTGCATGGTTTCTGATAAGAGGAGGAAAAGGAAAAAGAGAACAAGGGAAACATGTCTCCCGTGGAAATCTACGTCTAACCAAATCAGTCAGAAATGTCAACTTGTTGTGATTTATAATAACTGTTCCCCTCTAGAGTCTAGACCATCAGTAAACATTTGAAATGCAGATAATTTGCATGACGGACAAGCGAATAAATGGTGCAGAGACCAACTTTGCTATGATGCATCGATATCTAAGTTATATTGACAAGATGAATGTAATGTGCTTCCATAAAAAAAGGTAATAAAAATAATAAAAGAAGCAGAACGAAGGGAAGGGAGAAGGTGAGATTTAAAGTTAGAGGGAGGGATGGAAAGAAAGAGGTTGAAGGGAGGATAAGGCAGAAGAGAAATATAGAACATAGAAGGTGCTCCAGGGAAGGAAAAAGAAACCGATACACCTGATGAGCTAGACCACAGGGAAGTAATGTGAGAGCGAGGGTGTGAAGGACAAAAAGAAGGTGAAGGAAGGAGCATAATCTAGTACAGCGTGCCTTACATATTTTTGAAGCAAACATCACATGTTCCTAATAGACTTTGCATGAACACAAAGTCTGTTTGACAACCTAATAAATCTTCAGTTCTGCCTATTTAACTATTAATGACTGCTAGTCTTGATGGTGATGATGATGGAGCATTGCAGATGCACTAACAGCACCAGGGGCGCCCTTGAATAGCTGATTCTCTGTTGGCATGACAAGGCCCTGCAAGTGGAGACATCTGATGTGAAAACTCTAGATGCAGAGCAAGTTGGAGTTGTCGGCTGCAGGAAGAGGAGGAGAAAAAGATTTGTTGGATAGGAGATACCCATGCGGTATAATGTGGTACGCGCACGCGCACACACAGAGTATAATAAAATGTATATGTGTGGGCTATTGTACATGCATGCACATACACAAACACACAATCACCCACTTAGGAATCCAACATCATACATCCACACAAATCCGCACACACTGAATAAATAAACAAACACACCATCCATGTCGTTGAACAAACACACCAATTTTAGACAAACAAAGCCGGCACAAACAATGCCCCCTAGAAGATTAAAAAGGCAGACCTTCATCGACGAGTGGACTTCAAATGACACACACACACACACACACACACACACACACACAATGAGGCACACAACTCAAAACAATGTACACCTTGCATTATGTGAACAAGCACTTAATTACACACACAATTGCGTCTTATATAACACACACGCACACACACACACAGGTACTCATGTCACCAATAGGCGAGGCACACAACACTTCTGTCAGCATCAATTTCTTGCGCTGCAGTTATACATGGTGTTTACACTTATCGTAGGGTGCAGCTCTGGGCTCCACAATGGGTGTCATAAGTCTCTCCTGCAGGAACTTTGTCTGCTGTTTCGATGGCTGGCCATGCAGCAGTCCTGCCCTGCCCCCCCATTAGCTATGATCAGGACACTGCACCTCATCATCAATGCTTATTAGCAATGTTAGTGCTGCAATCAGCAGCCTTTTCTCACAGAGCTGTCAGAAACTATTACTCCTGCAGCGTCACTGGGCTCTGTGTGCGCTCAACAAGAATCTCTTTTTGCATCATGGTGGGTCCAAAAAGAAAGCAGGAGTCGTTATGATAATGATCAGTCTACAAACCAGGTAGACAAACACTCACTGGGAATAGAGCATGCGAGAGCGGACGATGAACTTGAAGATATACTCGAGGGCTTTAAGGGTTCGGAGGATGGGCTCACACTGTTCACCTCGGCTGGACACATCCAGATACCTCCTCAACACCGACATCAGCTTTCTGGGAGAGGATGATATGAGAAACAATTGACAAAATCATCCACTGAGAATGCTCATCCTCTTCTGACGTTCCACAGGTTGGAAAATGAATCACCAACTCCATGTTTCACTTCCGTAGAGCAGAAAGACAGAATGCATCAGAGTGAGAGTGAAAGAATGGCAGAGTAAAATCACTCACTACATCATCCCAAAAGGCATGCAATACTAGCATATTCGTAATACATAAAACAATACTGAAGGCCTAAAGAGGGCTGGCTTAGTAATAGCTTTATTTCCATGAAATGGCAACAGGGGATCACTCATTTACTTACCCAATCCTCTTAAACAATGAAAGTCTCTAATCTGGCCTCACTGCCATAAAAATATGACCAACTTTACTTGTTACTATTCAGTCTACCCTGGTTTTGTTTTGGTGCATAGCTTAAAGGCAAGCACAGGAGGATTTATTATTTCTTAAGAGCAAGCGATAGGGAGTTTAAAATGTAGTTAGAGAGTTTTACATAACAGCCTCTGGGCTGATAGGCGTTAAGCTGCAGTGACCCTCTTAAAGAGGGTGAACACCAACACACTGGGAAGGGAGGAGTGGAGTAATGGTGGAGAGACAGATGGAGGGAAGGACAGACAGGAAAATAGAAATGCAGTTGAAAGAGGAAGAGAATCGCAGGGATAACTGGGCAAAGGAGGCAGGGAGGAGGAGGAGGAGAAGGAGTTGGTAAAGGCAAGAAAAGATTCAGCAGACATAGAGTGCAGGAAGAGTTAGAAATGCTTTTAATTTCCTAACTGAAGCCTTGGCAATGCAAACAAATGTTGTCTCCAGCGGCCACTGAATCAAGTTAAGTGAATTGACAGAGAGTAAGAAGCAGACAGAAGTGTTTGGGGTGCATGCCTGAGTGCTAATGCTGCTACTCCACAGAGAGGCCGGGTTAAAACTTTAATCCGATTCAGTAAAGTGCTCCAAAGGCCAACACACAGACTGACCTCCAGTGGCAGCTAGATACAGTGCAGTATTCACACACTTCACATTAGATCTTCGGGTGACATTGAGTTTAGCACAATAGGTGTAACACTTGTATACTTTGGCATGAAGTTTGGCGAACCTGACAGGATGAGAGGGGGCTTCTGAATGGGACCACCCACATTAATGCAATGAATGTGTGTCTGGACTTCCGGCTGCTATGTCCAACTTTCTAGGAAGCCCAAAACAGCCTGTTTTCTGGCTTGATGACAAAGCATTATCGAGATTATCTAATGGGATTTAAAAGATTTCATAATTCCCTAGAGGTGGGAGAATTGCCTCGTGAAAGATCGTAATCCTTCATTTGAAACACAAACAACAACATTGCTGATAGACTGCTTACGTTTCGTTTTCACACAATAGAAGTATGGTATGTTTTTTTCTGTTTGTTGAAGTTTAATATTGTCATTACTCATCATACTAATATTTAAATATGGTTATTACATCCCTGGAGCACACAGTAAAATTGTTTCCACCTTAAACAGACAGTTTTGCTCAGGAGGAGTTTAACTTCTCCCGTAGCAGATTAGATGCATGAGCATACTGATTTGAGACTGAACTTAGTTTTTTGTGACCACCTATGATATATCTATGTGACTCTTGATAAATATTTTTACTCTTTTACACATTATATGTTTCCTGCATACAGGGTTTTTATTTGTCTCGTTGCTTCTAGTCAGGATGCCTCACAAATATTGTACCATCATTTTCAGATTCACATTCAGTGTTCTGATGAGAAAAAAGGGGTACAAACTTTGGTCGTCATATATTGCCTAAAATCTGATGTGAAGACATACATGGTGAGGAGAACATTGTCTCCAGTCATTCAGGAAACGCATACAATGATTAACAGTATGAGATGAAAGGAAGGGCTGTGATCCAGGAAGTAGCCTACTTGTAGGCCAGTGTAGCGCTGAAATGCTGCTTGATGTAGGCCTCCAACACTGTGTTGAAGTGCTGGAACTTTCTGTCAGCGATCAGACCTATGATGTGTATCTGGCAGACAAAGGGGACAAAAAGAGAGACATAATTGCATAGCGGTAGACATTTACAAGGCGTCTTTATTTGAAAAAAAGATAGATAGGTAGACAATGCAACGATGTCAGACTCAATACACACAAAACCAGCCATACAAACATGACATTAAACACACCACACACACACACACACACACACACACTCACCAAGGCATCAAACACGAGGATGTCGTAGTCGTCACTCTGAGAGTTCTCCATCATGATGTTGAACAAGGCATCCAGAGTGTCCTGCAGAAACTACATGCATACATATAGACAAAAGAGAGCCAGTGAGAGGCCACTCATGGCAGTCTGCACACCAACGCGAGGGAACACGTATATTCACGCCACTGACCTTGACCACCTCCTCTCCATCGATGATTTTGAGCTTCTCCAGGTTTTCTCTGAGGAGTTCGGGTCGAGTCCTCCACTTGAGCAGCCCCAGCAGGCCCACTGGAGAGGAGAGACACGGGGAGTACATTTCTGTTCAGCTGTCTGAAAAACAGCTCACTAAAATTGGGATGCTGATCAAAGCTGTTGATGTCATTTTCTAAATTGTTATTTTATCTCCTAATGTGTCTCATTCTGTATTGTGAAGAATACATAAATGGTAACACTGTATTTACCTGTCAGTGATACATATATATATATATATAATGTAATGTACTATTTTTGCTTTTCCTCTGCTTAGTCAACCTGTCAGCTGAGCATTCAAATCCACAGTTTCTGCCATTAATTCTGCTACAGTTTGACATGGGGCAGATTTCCATGTCTCTGTAGAGCTGCCTGCTGGAAACTCACTGCTTTTCCTTTCCAATAATGTCTGACTCACCAAGCCAAGCCGCACATCTGGTTGGTGCACCAAAACAACACCGTGTGCATGCATGCCCGAGGTCTTTGTGTGTGTGTGTGTGTGTGTGTGTGTGTGTGTGTGTGTGTGTGTGCGTGTGCGTATGGTACAAGTGATTAATGCTGCAGGATAATGTTCATTATGGTGATGGACTGTAACGCCAGTAACAGCTGTGGCACTGCACCTGTGCCTGATGCACCGCAATGTCTGGAGTGTACGTGCGCTTCTGCATTTGTAGATGCGCACTTCAGTTTGTGTGTGTGTGTATGTGTGTGTGGTCTGCTAGAGTGGATGCCTGCCAGAGAGTGTAGGACAAAATGACGTTCCTCTTCACTAATCAAACCCATGTATACACAGTTCCCCTATCCTGTGCTCTCTATCCCATGACCAAAACACGTCACACCCACATACACTTGTAGTTCTGTTACCATTTACCTAATTAATATACAGTTGACTCACTGTTAATTGTATGAACGTCTCCTTTAACCTTACCTCACCTAACCCTTCAGCTATTGTCATCATGCCTTAACTTTGAGCCCTAATCCTAAAAATAACACTCGGCCCCACAAGGTCAGATAGGGTTCAAAGTTACCTGCAATTCAACACCAATGCTATAGGTTTTCTGAGGAGAAATCTGAATTTCTTAATCGTTTAGCCCAAGAGAGGACGGTATGCACACTAGATCAGATTGTTTTCAGACTCAACAAGACCTTCTAAGCAGTGGATTTGTCCTCTACCAATGTGTTAATGTTGGTTAAAGATGTTAATTCATGTTTATTTTGACGTTTATAATTTCTGCCCCAACCTTTCTTTAACCCGTGTGTGTATAAGAGGGTGTGTGTGTGTGTGTGTGTGTGTGTGTTTGGATGAAAATGTTTTCCCTGCCAAGTCTAGCTTAATGTCAACCACAAGGTCACAAAAGACACCTGCAACACACACAAAAGCGCACACACACACACACACACCTACCGGTCTGTGTGAGTTTGGTGGAGCAGACCAGGGTGGAGATGCTGAAGCTGTCTCTCGAGCTGACTGAAAGGCCTCCGCTCCCCGACACGTTGCTGGAGCTGCGGTTCAACGCTGCCACCTTGTGGGTGTCACCATGGTGGTGGCGGGTCGAGGGCAACGACAAGTAACAGTTCACATCTTCCATGCGCTTGCTGTCACCCTGAGAGGACAACGAGAGGGAGTCATTTTCAACCCATTAATGTTGACACACCAGTAATGCTCCAACGTGCTAATGATTGAACAGATGTGCGGTGGCTGTCGCAGCAGCCTTGGGATGAGAACAATATTTCCTGTGTTTAATCAAAATGTCTTGATGCAAACAAAGAGTAACCGACTCTGGGGTTTGCGACACTTGCAGTGATTCATCAGGTCAGGCCTGAAGGAAAAATAACAAACAAAGACTCACATCGCCAGTTCCACAGCAGCAATAGTCTGTGTTCACCATCTATCAAACTAAACTTTGGTTTGTAAACTTGTAACTTTAAAAACATTGGGGCCAGGACAGATCACAATAATATATATTATTTCAGCATTTCTCTTGCAGTAGGTAACTAGAGTAAACACATAAACAGGATATCTTGGCATATTGATATCATGTTTGTCTTAAGGTCATGGATTCATTCGGGCCTCAACCTCAATCTCTGCCCTTTAATGCCAAACCAGTAAGTAATAATGAGTGAGTGGGTGGCAAGGCAGGGAATACTAGATTGAAGCCATGAGTGGCACAGAGGAGAGGAATGCAGGGATAACAGGAGATAATTGAGAAAGAGGGCACATGGAGACCATCCATTTGGTCTTTGAGTGCATCAAGAGCAATTCATCTTCATTGCTTTTGGCATTTAATCAATATCGGGATTCACTCTTAGCTTTGGCTAATTAGGCAGGAAATCTAAATGGCTTCAACCATCCTGGGTGGCCATAATCTTCCATCCAAACTCACGATAAATGTGTCTGTGATGATGGATGCAACTGAGCACAACTATTACAGTATATACAGTATATTTCAGACAAACAATTAATCAGCTTTTTTTCTTCCATGTTTAAGGCAAATCACCTCAGCGACTTGTAAAATCTACTATTCATTTTTCATCCGTTATTACGTGGGGAATGGCAGCGAGCTTTGGTACAGTTAGAATAATTCTCCCCATTTATTAAAGTCTGACCATGAATGATGTATCAAAATAATTATATAATTATACTGTACTGGCTGTGTTACTGTACTAACCACCAGTTGGTGAAATTACACTTTTAATTTGACTTAATACTTCAGGGAGCGTCTTGGTAGCCGAATGGTTACAGTGCTTGCCATATAACATATAAGTCCCAGGTTTTATTCCAGCCTTGGGACGTTTGTCGCATGTCATTCTTCTCTCTCTCCCCCAACCTTCGCTGTCATCTGTCTAATAAAAAAGTTCTGTTTCTGACCTTGAAGACGACAAGGTCATGCAGCCCATCTTGTAGAACTGTCCCGTCTTCCTTCATCAGACGCACAAAGGCCATGGCAAAGTTCTTTTCACTCTTGTCCTTGGCTGGAGACGGATTTGTAAACAGAAAGAGAATCAGGGAAATAGAAAGGGAGGAGGAAGCACAACTGATTTATATAATCAAGTGTGCGGAATGATGCCTTGGGTCATTTTCCAAATTGCCTCCAATCACTCGGTCCTTTCAGGGTCCCACAATGCTCCGGGGATCAGAGTAGAGGTGAGTGTGGATGTATGGAGAGAACGCACCGGCAGAGAGGCTGATACTTACACTCCTGGGAAGAGCGGTGTCTGAACATGAAGCGTAAATGAATTTTGTGCATTTCTTCCAGAGGGACTGCCACCTGCAGAACATGTAAAAGAGATATCTTTTTACAGGTATACCAGGACATTCTGGAGTTTCTTTTTCTAGAAAGTTATGGTTGAGATGAGGAATGCAAAGGCATACACATCAGACATGTTCAAGGAATCTCAAATACAAATGTACCACTAACTACTTTTGAATAGTTCAGCAACTTCCTCTACAACACACACACACACACACACACACACACACACACACGTACCTTAATTGTCTCCATCCAGCGGGGCTGTTTGATTTGGTAGTAGATGACGGATCTGTACTCACTGACCGCCTTATCCCCTGCTCCTAGACAGATAGAGTTCTAGGAAAGAGGCACAGAGAGAACAATATGTTTGATATTGAGCTGAATGGTTTTATGTTTGTGTGTGTATGTGCTAAAATAGATTTTTATTCTGGGATTAAAGCCACGTCTATGTGTCCCTGACTATAAAAAGCGTGAATAAGCGCTTGATCAGTGCCGTGCTTGCTCACAGGCCCATCTCAGACACACACATGCACGCACGCACACGCACACGCACACGCACACGCACACACCTGTATGACCTTGCCCTCCTCATCGCAGACCCACATGATGACCTCCACATTTTTCTGTGTTGTCTTGTTGTATTTATCAAAGTCGCCGCCCTGTAAGGTGAGGTAGATGTCATTGCGAACATCTCCCGGCATAATGATCTCTGGGAAGCCCAGCTTGCGGGCCACCACAGTGCTGCGGTCCACCAGGTGAGGGTACTCCTTTCGGATCTGGACTATGTCCCCTACCAGAGCCTTCATGGTCACCCACAGACCTGGAGGGAGGTGGGGTAGAGAAGGAGGGAAGACTATGCATTAATGTTTAATTTATAGTTTTACACAACGTTGAGTGTAAGACCGCCAAGTTATTTTATCCTATTTTAAGCAATGTTCCGTTAAAAATACATATTCTTGATAAGCCCCTGAAAAGGTTATTAGAGCATCGAGAGACTTGATCTCAAGACTTGTGAATCTTTAGACAGATGACAGACTTGGATATATTACTACCTTGAATTGGGTCGTTAATCCAGACACTAATGATTTAACACATTGATAGATGTGTTAATTAAAGGATGTCCATCTTCAGTAAAGTGAGGTTATTTATTCCAAGTACTGATGTACTGCTTATTCACTCTGAACTCTTTTTACTGTCCAGTTTCACAGACCTGGGAGAGAGACATATTCTCCCGTTACACTTTATTAGTGACCAAAATTAAACCCCAAACAGGTGAGGAAAACACAGTGTATGTGTAGCTTTCAGAAAGCTAAAGTCAATACTGTACTTCACTGACTTTGTGGGACCAAATATCAACAAATTTAACTTAAGTTTTACATTTACTTGGACAAATAGGCACACCAGGTTTTTTGAAATGAGGGATCCAGAGAGGAATTTTCATTTCTCTCTGCAGGTAAGTATATTTAAATTAAAGCCAAATGTATGAACAATGAATTTCAAGGCCCTGGCATTATTAAAACAGAATCTAAAACATTTTAACATGTTTTCAGGACCTACAGAAACCCTGAAACTTTCAGCTTGAGGGCTGAACTTAGAGTGAGATCCACTTTGTGTCAAATGTTAGTATTTATCTATGGGAGCATAACGTCAAAGTGTTTCAAATTGAAGAGTGGAAATGAAAATGTCTGCTATTGTTCCACACCACACTGTAATTAATAACACTATAACAATGTCTGTCTCCCGTTTGTGAAAGGGGTGTAAAACGGGGGGGGGGGGGGGGGGGACAAAGAATGGGCTTTATTATATTAGGCAGAAATTTAGGTCAAAGGAATTGTTAACGGTTTCAGAGAAATTATGTGAGAAAGCATAGACATAAAATAGAGCGTAGATAAAATGGGGTTAGTTATTTTAGGGAAAGAGAGTTGGTGAAAGGCTTTGGCTGAATGTCACAAACCCACATTTTGAGGGTAACCACATACCTACAGGGAATACTCTGTATGTGTGTGTCAGCGTTTATGTGTGTAGCTTGGCAGAAGCATCTCAAAGTGAGAGGAAGGACAGATTAGGGGTGAGTAATGTTAAGAACAGACATCTGGAGACCTCCGGTGCTCCGTCCATATCTGCTCGTCCAGTTTCTCCTTTCCTATCTAGGTTATGCCCTGGGTTTTCAGGAGCAAAGATAAAGGCTGAGTGAGTTGAATGTGTAGTACAACAATGTTTATGGGGAAAAAGACAGTGTCACCCATAGGGGCTGTCAAAGTCAGCCATAAACATGAGGTAGCGGGCAGCGAGACTGAAGGCTGGTGAGGGAGAAATAAAGGGTAAGTAATATGAAGAAAACGACTCGAGGGCGCATGCTATCCATCAGGATAATGTCCGTCATATTTACCCACGGAGCAGAGAGAAGAGGTGACGAGGTGATGAGAAATGGCCATTTTTGTCTGACTAGAAATGACTGCAGCATACACAGTCCAGTGACCACTGACTTTTAGTCACATGGCTTACACCCCAAGAAACCGAGAGAAGCCAAACCTTGTCCACCACTGTCTCCTCGCAATGCGGTCACTTTGTTCAGCAAGGAGTGGAGAAAGTCATTCTCAGCAACTACCCTGCAGGACAAAAACACACTTTAAGAATACACAAAAACAGTTTGATCTTAAAATCGTGCAGATGCTGAAACCGTCACAAACTAAATTGCAATATTGCTATTTAATTACCAGGAGGATTTGTAACAGAGTAATAGAGAAGGAAAATGGGACATACGGGAAGAAGGGGATGAAAAACTGTTTCTCCTCATCGCATTCGACCTTCCCTTTGATGAGATCACTAATGTCCATCACTGCCAAGAAAAGGAAAGAAATGTGTCGGTGATAACAAAATCAAAGAAAATGTGACAGAGATATTTCTGGTGTGACTGTGACTGTATTGATTCACATCAGTCGCAATGAAAGCCTCTGTGAACATTTGGATTTAAATCTCTCTGTCACAGACTAGTCCAGCCAGCCGGCCCAACTACACACCCCGATAGCTGTTTGCAGCGGTTGATTCAGGATAAACGTTTCTAAACCAGTGGGAGCAACAATATTCTCAAGGTAATGGAAAAATGAGGCAGTGGAAAAAGGCAAATGAGTATAATAAGTACAAATAAGACATCACACATTGCTTGAACATTGTATTGGCTGGTCTTCAAGTACCTGCCACCCCGAACGGCCGCCTCAGGCCTTGAGTGCATTTCTTGTTGTTTGTCTCTTTTAGGTCCATCCTGCCAACTCTCACTATCTGACAGATCAGGTAAATCTTATCTCTGCACAGGTCCTTGTTCCCAAGGTCCTGGTGGAGACAAACAGTAAGGAGAACAGAGAAAGAAGAAAGCAAAAGAATAATAAGTATTTAGTGGAAGTGGGAATAAGAGATACAAGGAGGAAAGAGGAGTTGGGGGACATCAGGTTAAGTGGGAAAGACGGTGCGAGAGAAAAATAAATAGCAACGCAATCTTCTAAGAGGAGATGAAGCTTTTTATACTGTGATGTGTCTGTGGTGCTGAGAAACAGTGTGATAGTGCCCCCCTTTGGTTACTTACTGTAAAGACAACCTTCAGGTTGTTGAGCATGTCAATCTCCTTTGGGAATCCTTTACTGCCCCAACGTACCAAATAGTTCTCACTGCACAAAGCATAGAAAACAGTTGTTGTTACGGTTCTGCAAAGCTATACGACACAATATTTCATTTTAAAGCCACACAAAGCATTTGAAGTTGGAATAAAGAGGGTCTCATTCCCCTCGACTGAACTTTGCAGAGTCACTCTACTGGAGAAGATAAAAAACATCTTGTTTTGGGTATGTACTTTTCCATCTACAGGACCTGATGAAACCAAAAGGTCCATTCCAGGCCTGAGCGAGTGCTCGGCCTGTCTGGTGTACATGGGCATGCCACAGTATACCAGATGTGACATTGCATTATTTGTGGGAAAATAAAGTTAAAGATTTGACAATTTAGACTAAAGTGCTAAAAATACAACCCCTCTATTCTCAATAGACTTTGTTTCTGACACACAAGCAGGTACCAGACACTGACAGAGGGGTAAATAAGACCGACACATAGGAGGTACAGCGGGGTGAATCAAAGCTGAGAAGCTGAGAAAAACACGATCGATCCAGATCTATCTTAATACTCCCAGCTGCAGTGGCTGAGTCTTAGATATACACAGTATGACAGTGAGTGGCAGGGCTTAGCATCAGCACTGTCAGGCACCACATAGCACTGCCAGTCAGTATCTGCTGCCCTATAATTTGTGTTTTCTGTATTCTTATTTTGGGTATTCCATTGTTCTAATTTAGTGGGGTTCAACAATCGAGGAGAGGACAAATGAAGAAGTAAGAGGAGAGGTATACAGACAGCTGAGGGATGGGGTTGAGGTTAACTAAAAAAATCTGAACTTTGAATTAAATCTGCCAGACTCTCACCTAACATCAGTTTGTTATTTTAAGCCTAAACAGACACATTTATAATTCCATGCAAATCTGGGGCTTCAAATCCTCAAATCAACTTGAAAACAATAAACTGAAAAAATCTAAGAATAAAAGGACAAGTGACACCTGATGATGGCTTGTTTGACAGGGTCATAGAGGGACATGAAGAGCTCCGAGTCCTCGCCGATGCGACAGACAAAGTTCCTGACAAAGACGTAAAGGCTGTGGGTGGGCGAAGACTGGATTCGTGCTGAGATCCCGCTGTGGTCCGTCTGGATGTTGGACTGCAGAAGAGTTTGAAGCAGTTGAAGGAGGTTAACTTGAGATAAGGGTTTAAGAGGATAAAATGCCAGCTGAAAGCCTTCATTTCAAGGTACTAAGAAATATCTCTGGCTGGTATATGAATTAATAGTTGGTTACTTCATTCTAGGATCTAACAGCTGCTCCATCCAGATTGTGGAGAAGAAATTACGGAATCAGAAAAGTGTAATAGAGTGCGTTCTCTTCTTACTAATGAGTCAATGTAAAATAGTCTGTATGGAGATGAAATGAAGTCAAACCAATTTGCATGGAAGTGAAAGCTTGATTAGGCTTGACTGGCAGATATGATTGGCTGATTGGCAAGTAAAATATGTGGCTTTTTAATGCAGATAAAGTTTCATTACTACATTTCATCACTACTTTCTTAGAAGAAAAGCTAAATGAAATGGGAGAAGAAAAAAATTGCAATTCCACCTATTCAATCTGTTATCTTTTAATAGAGTTCTGGTTCACAATAGCTTTTATATTTTGTGAATAGTTTCCCAGGATGAATTCCATGGTTCAGATGTCTCTTGGAAGTCTAGTGCAGTCAAAGCACGGCAATATCAAAGAAGTTGCCAAATTAAATATATTATAATTGCAACATCTGCCATCACATTCACCCATGAGATTATCTCTCTGTCCCATGAAACGCTCTGTGTGACACTTTACCTCTTGGGTTCTAATGTTTCTGTTCCCCACTGCATTTCCTTCTCATCTTTTTCCTTACCTGCTCCTCTTTGATGCGCTCATTAATCTTGGCTGTGGCCTCCTCGTGGGCCCGAAACAGACTGATGACACTCGCCCGTTCTGGGTCTAAGATATTACCATTGTCATCCCGAACCACCTGGTCCAGCTCCAGGATCCTGGAGTGGAAAGCAGGAGATACCGCTCAGGTGAGGATTGGGAAGATTGATTGAAGGCATACAAAGGACCGAGGGCAAAAAAGGTGGAGATTGAAATGCTGGAGGGAAGAAGACATAGGAGGGTAGGAGGAAGAAGGGAGAAAAGAGGAATGCCATATAAAAGGGAGAAGATGCTGACAAGTTTGTGGTGAGAAAGATGTGAAAAGAGAACTAGTGTGAACGAGTGATTTAGTATATAAGCAGACGTACTTGTTGCCATAGTCAATCTTGGACGTGACTTTCTGCTTGAGCTCCTTGAATTCATCACTGGGCAGAGTGCCAGACAGGAGCTGGGAACGCCACTCCATTAGCTCACACATCAGCCCCTGGACCTGCTTCACACGCCTCCGTTTATTAGCCTGGACAGGGAGATGTATAGTGTTACACTCAGACATACTCAAATTCACATACAAGGGTTTTTGCTTGTTTGTTTTTTACCACAAAGAGTTGCTTCCATATGCTTCCCCACTCCCGCAATGTGGTGGTAACCTCCTTTACCAAGGGCATCTCTGCAGACATCACTAGCACCTGATCTCTGTCGTCGCACACACAGACCAAAGAAAACATAAGGTCAAAAAAAGTTTGGAGTCAGATAGAGACTTTTTAAATGCACTCACCCTTGTTTTTCAATGACGACCTCCTTGAGATGAACGAAACTGGCAGGGAACGCTCCCTGGAGAGGAATATGCAAGAGGGAGATCAGGGGAAACAATTTATCAGTCGTAGCTTTTACCTTTCCTATCCACAACACACAAAAAGAAGATCTCCCAGTTGAATAAAAGTGGTTGTGTTATGTTCACCTTCCGGTTAATGTGATGCGCTGTCTGGTGTAAGAAAACAGGAGAGTGTGAGGTCTTACCCGTTGGGCATTGTTCCTAACCAAGCAGCCTCTGTACCATCCTGAAATACAAATTGACTGTCACCTTACTGCCACATTGACAAGTCTACATGTGCAGGCCTGTGGGGTTCACATTGAAGTCTAGATCATATGTGGACGGACTGAAACCTAGAGCAAAAACTGCAACACATTAACATATCTTTAAGAAACGCGTGAAAAACTCACATGGAAAGGTTACGTAGGGGCACTTTACAACATAAGAGGTAATAATAATACTTCCAATCTTTATGTTTTAAATATTCTTACCATCGCAGACCTCCTGGATCTGGACCGCATCTCCGACCTCGAGGGAAAGCTGCGTCTCTCCGTTGCCGATAAAATTCCACGTGACTAAAAAGGAAATAATTACAGTCGGATGAGGTTTGCAGGCCGCTGTTTAGTGGCAATGCAATGAAAACACCTTCCCAATCACACAAACAGCAACTGAGCAGAGCCAATGCTCATGTGAGGAACGTCAGCGGGCAGGAAGCGGGCGCTAGCTTGCAGGGTGGGGAGCAGCGTCGGCCCCCAGAAAGGTATTCCTAGATGAATACAAGTTTAAAGTAGTTCATGTCAAGCTCTAATGAAGCTTTATTCCTGCCTATATTCTTACCGACAACCCCTTCTCTCTCCCCTTTTCCAGGCCTCTTTCTTCAGTCAGTGAACCCAAAAAATATGTACAGCACGTGGCCACTTGAAGGGCAGGCCAGCTTGCTTATACAATATTTACACTGAGCTGAAATAATTAGATTAAAAGCTAATCAGTTATAATAGTCAATTAAAGGAAAATAACTCTTAAGTAATTTGTGAACCCATAATGTCAAACATCGCCTGGTTTCTGCCTCTCAAATTGTGACACATCAAATATAAACTACATTATCCTTGAGCTTGGGACCGATGCTGGTCAGATAAACGGGCAGTCTGAAACGTCTCTGTTACGCCCCCTGAGGAAGAGGGCGGAGTTTCATATCTGTTTCAGGTCTGGCACGGCTGGAGCACCTCCACCTGAGAGGCATCACTCAATCAGTGGGCTGATATATAAACTCCCGGATCCTGTGCTCCTCTCTCTCTCTTCTCCTCTCGGAGCTGCTAACTGTCGGACCGGCTGTGTTATGGTGCCTGAGTGCACGCTGCCATTTGCGTCAATTTGGGGAAAGCTGTGTGCGTGTTCTCTGCCATTTTTGTAGTTTCTATTTGCTCCTGTTTTGTGGCTAGACAGAAAGCTCAGTATTGTTTTTTTGTTTGCTACGGTAGGCCATTTTGACCTTATGTGCTAGTTAGCGTGGGGGTTTTAGTCACCCTAGATAGGCCGTGACAGTGTCTCTGTCTCTGGGAAATTGTGATGATGTCAAGGCAGCTTTATTTACATGGCACATTTCAAATCAGAGGCAATTCAAAGAAAACCATTAAAAGGACATCATAAACTAATTGTAATAAAATCAATATAGATAGAAATGAATTTATAAAAACCTTCAATAAAATATACATAAAAAAACAAATGGAATAGATCACAATTTTATGAATTTAACTATTTATTGACATTTCATGGACTAAATAGTTAACCTAAAAATTATTCTGCAGATTGATCAGTAATGAAAAGGCTATACTTCTCATTAACAGACATAGATTTACTGTATAATTGAGTACAAGCAGTGGTGGCAATAAGCAATGCAGCAGCGTGGCATGCAGAGCAAAGGAGTCGGCAGAGCATTGGCCGTAACTACTGCACACTCCCTCCCTGCACAGAGTGCATTGATAATAGTTTGTTGCAGAAAATATGCGTCGTAGTGAAGCTGTTGTTATCCGATTGTCTGCACAAGCTCACAGGCTTGCTTTGTTTCTTCCTATATTTCATTGCTGAGGAAAACAAGCACGTATACACAAAATGAAGGCTAATAATTCTGACTGTATAAAATGTTGCAGATTATTTCTGGACCAATACTTCAATTAAAATACATAATTATTTTGAAATGAAAACACAAGATGTACAGTTCATAACATGTTGTGGTTTTTGACAGTATTTCTATGTATGGCTTTAAGGAAAATACGTCCCTCCTTCTTCCTCCACTTCCTCTGTTGTAGTCTTACACAGACAAGGAAGAAATTCAGTCTAGATACTGTAGATAAACAACACTTATTTGAGTAATCTTAATAGTGATTGATTCAAAATGTAAGATGAATACATTTCCATTTTCAGCGTCAATCTTAAGATATAAAGCGGGAGAAAGATTTAATGACTTAAATTATTGTCTTCCTTCACTTCCAATGCAAACTATATGCCGAAGTAACTGATAAATCAATGCATCGTTTGCAACAAGCCAGAATATATCCATATCTAACGGAAACACATGCTGATCAGCTATCAGGCCATATTCAACCCACATTGTATAAACAACAGATTCTAGTGAGAAGTTGAGCTTTACCCATCTGGTGCCAAAAGCAATCCCTCCTTAAAAAAATAAAAAATGTCATTTTCTTGCTTCTGTATTCTTGAGCTGCGTAGTGTAATGCATTAAGATTGCCTACTAGCTGCCACTCATTTCTCCATCAATTTAGGATGGATTGCAACTTTAAATATGATTTTATCCACCAAACAATCTACTACTTCTTATACGTTCTGTTGCATTGAGGGTAAATGGTGAATAGGATTTAAGTTCTTTTGAGAGAATTACATGTGATGTCTACATCCTAAAGTTATGTAAGGCCGCTAGCACCTGCTCACATCCTGTTAAGCAGGAAGTGATGGGCATCTATTTTTCTCATTCTTATTCATAGCACGAGTAAATAGAGAAACGCTA
The DNA here is from genome assembly GCF_009769545.1 of Cyclopterus lumpus. NCBI lineage: Eukaryota > Metazoa > Chordata > Actinopteri > Perciformes > Cyclopteridae > Cyclopterus > Cyclopterus lumpus. The sequence goes on from NC_046975.1 coordinate 13,357,967, forward strand.
TAGAAACATGTATGTGCATGCACACATACAAAAACCCAGACAAATGAGCTCACACTGACTTACCTACACCATACCGCTCCGTGGTGGTCCTTGTCCAAGGAGCCATGATTGCATGTAGCCTTACTTTCAATTTTGAGTCTTGTCTTTCCAATTCACCTCCTAGTCCTCTCGCTCTCTCTCTCTTTCTGTTTTATGAAGAACAGTGCCTGCTTTACTTCTGTATTTTTTCTTTACTTCAAATGAAAGCAGCAGGCCCATCCCCCTTTGCCTCTCTTCCTCTTCTGTCTCTCTTCTCTTCCTGACTGCAGGCCGTTAAGGGGAAGTGACTAAGTGAGTGTGACAAGGTGGAGTCCTGTCGGGCCCACAGGCCTACGCAGTGTGCGAAGTCTCCATTTTGCTCATTTGGACTTATCTGTATTATAATTGAATGTACAGTTCTTCTTACAGTCGGAGTTGAACAGTGATGTAAACAGCATGCATGTTATATTTGTGATCCATTCTAAAATCGGATCAAAATGAGTACTGTGCAGAGTATATATAACTTCAATCGATAGTTTACCGGCTCACACTGTGTGCCCTCACCTCTTCTCTTTATGCGTCATCCCTCAACCTTATGAAATCCAAAGTGTTTGAAGTTGTAAGGCGCAGAATCACAGGCGGTATATAGCTTGATGTTATGTTCCTGTATGAATAAATTGACCTCTCAAGTCTCCTTTAGTTGAAATCTGGATGACTTCAGTCAGCCCATCTGAACAGTGTGGAAAGCATCTGTGTCTTTGAGTATTATGAAAAGCGCTATATAGATCAAATGTATTATAATAATTATTATTATTATCATTATCTCTAGTTTACACATGAACAGTATATATACTGTCAGTGACCATGCATGTTCTTGGCACTTTCAATGAGCCAATATTATTTCTTGGATGGCCAAAGTAGCATTTATGATATAAAAGGTTGCTTTGCAGGTTGGCTCCTAACCAATGAGGATGTCCAAACTTGATAGAAGAACAACAAAGATGATTCACAACATAAGCAGCATTTAATTAGCAGATGGTTATAGAGACAAGCTTGCACATTCATTCATTTTAGGACAATTTAGTTGTAATTTTCTGTCATGGGATGTAAACTGTGGGTATAAGCCTGCTATTGGCTACGTATTATACCTGGCTTTGTCCTCCCTTTCCGCTGCCCCTGCCATCAGTGTATACATGGGGGTGAATGGGTGACTGAACATGTAGTGCTAAAGCGCTTTGAGTGGTCGGAAAACTAGAAAAGTACTATAAAGGCACAAGTCCATTTACCACTTAACAACATCTCATGTCTTGCACACCAACACAAGCATGACTGTTAAATTGCTATAGCGAGCTAAGTTAAAGGGGACTTTTATTTATGCCCAAATGTAATGTTATCTTATGTGTTTATAGCAACTCTTGTATAATTTGTGCCACAATTCAAACAGGATAAAAAAAATGTTTTGTCTTTGTTCACTACCGTACCAATTTATTCCAAAATAAAGTCCCATCAAGAGGGGCGGCACTTCGCCTCCATATCTGTTTTGCAAAGGCACCATCGCTGCATCATGTGTTAAGATACTTGGTTTAAAGAAATATAAACAAGCCAAAACGTTTTTTTACCCTCCATAGCAGAATAATAATGGGTGGAGCCAGACCTTTATTTAGTGCTGACACATCGCTGTGGGGATAGGCATGTGTGAAACTATACAATATGCAACATGCAGCCGTTCTAAGTGATTTTTCAGCTAAATTTGTCTCCCCTGTTTTCCTGTGGCTATAACACACTAACACACACTAACAAATGGATTATTTCTAGAAATTATGTAAAAACTTTGCATATCCAATGGAGGGTGGTAGAGAGTTCTAAATAATTTTTCGTGTTTTGTTTTATTCCCCTGGCAATACCTCATCTTATCTTATCAATATATGGCATATTTTAAATTGCAATGCTAATGGTATTTGAGGTATCACTGCCAACTGCCCTTTTCACACTACCAGACAAATAAATGGCCCCTTTCCGTACTCTGCCTTGCATGGGAACACTCTGGATCAAAGGCGTCAAAGCCATTTAACATTCAACTATGAAGAGAATTATTAAATATATCACTAATGACAGTATTGACCCAGAGGTGGCAGTAGCAAAGGTATCTTCACTAGCTCAGAAACATCAGAGAGCATGTTGTTATGGAAACACAAGGGGAGACAGAACTCGCCAATACATGGATTGGATTTGGATTCAACACTGACAGAAAGGTGAGCATAGAAACATCACCCAATATGAACATGTGAAGAGGTGACACTCAGTAACAGGTGCTTTATAAAGGGAGAGTGAGAGAAAAACAGACAGGTAGATGAAGAAAGAAATGATTAAGAAAGATATGTTATCGCATAGTTCTGTGTAGTGGAACAAAACTGGAACCTTGTTTCTGTGACACAAGGAGAAAGAAGGGTGGAGCTAAAAGGTACATGGAAAAAAAACCTGACTGATATAACCAGAGATGAAGCGATAGACAAAGGAATAAAAAGAGACAGCAGGCGGAGTCTATAACAGAAGGAATATGCACAAAAAGAGATTAAAAAAGAAGATTTAATTCAGCATCAGCTTTGATGTGAACAAAGCCACGGGAATTGAGACAGAGCCAAAGACACAGAGGTGAGACTGATAAGGAACAGGAAGGCAAAAAAAGACTAAAGTTATGAGACGTAATAATGAGTTGTGAATGTCAGCCTGCAACCCAGGAGATGCCTTTAGAGACATGATAGAGAAGCCACACCAGGGGCCATAGCGCATGAAAAATAGATACGAAGGCTGAGTAAAAGGCTGCACCAGAAATAAAGAGATTGATTTAGAAATCTTTGTGACCTTTCGGGTCAGTGAAATAAATCCAGTGCAACTAGTTCTCATAGACTTACCCAAAAGCCATCCATCCATGAAGCGCTAAAGAATTATTAAACTGTTTAAAGTTTAGAGTGCAGTGGTATTTATGTTAGCATAAGACATGAATAAAAGCAAATCTTAAAATACATTAAATGATGCATGCCATGCCTTCCTGTGTGTCTGCCCCTGGTCTGCACGCTGCAAACTGGACCTTTTTTTTGCCAGCAATTCCATTAAGGCTGAATGCAACAGGTTACTTTGATTATTCCTCCCAGTCTCCAAAAGCAGTAACCCTAGAAGCTGCACATGCAAGTCAGAAGGCATGATTAGAGAATGGAAGAGCTATTAAAATAATTTCAAATGCAAATTACCCGAGACAGAGAGAGAGAGAGAGAGAGAGAGAGAGAGAGAGAGAGAGAGAGAGAGAGACTCTGTGGCTCTCTCCCTTCTCAGAGAGCAGAGCAGAGCAGCGGGGGCAGTCGTCTCAGAAGGGAAAAGCAGCACGGAGGTGAGTTGATGAATTCCTACTTTATAATTGCTGAATAGATTTAATATGTAAACAATTTGAATGAGTTGTGTTTGTGACAGCATAACGTTGTTTGACTCAATATTTGCTCTGCGTCTGCATTGATTTGCTGGTATGTATTTCAGCAGCCAAACAAGAATATTAGAAGGAAGAAAACATGGTTATCAAATAAAAGATAGAGATAGCGAGGCCGTAGGCTATGATTGGTTAGTACGACATTCAACCTCTGTCCTGACCAGACGCATAGCATCAGTTCCTGCTCTGAAAGTTTGTCAGCTTAGTAGTATGAAAACTATTTATTTATTTTTTGTAATTCATATCCTATATCCTATATTCAAATTTATAGGTTTGTGGTTGTGGAGAGCTCAACTGAGTCGATCCTGAGCCTGGTGTGATCATGTGAACTATGCACAAAGACAAATATACAAAGGGGTCATTTAATCAGTACTGAAAATGAGGAAGTGAGATTATGCTGTGTGTAATTTATCTTTTATTGGTTGCTACATTACATATTTTGAAGTTCTACAGTTAAACATCACCGTTATCTTGATACAGTTTCTGTAGCTTATGCTCTTTTATATATTTGATATGCTTTTTATTTTCATATAATGATTTCTAATGCTGACCACATACTTTACCTACAGAAGTAATATCTGATGTCAGATATTTAAAACAAGAAATCACTTTTCATGGCAGCAGCCTAAAGAAAAGTGAGTAGAAAAAAAATGTATTGCACTCAAAATGTTGCACATCATTATTTTTAGAGCTCAAATTGTGGAGGTTAAACCAATTGAGCAACACAATTCAATGTGCACTGTGTGTATCAGCTAAAGCAGCCAGCAGAAAAGAGAGGATGTGTCAGGGAACCATACGCATACCTTCTAGTTCGAGGTTTAAATAGCGACCACAAAGAGCAACTTTAAGAAAAGACAGAGAACTAGTTGATTCTGAACTTGTGCAAATGTGTTTTTCTTTACACATGTCTGAATGTACACCTGTTAAGCTGCTGCATCCAGAAGCTGTAATGTTGACATTATAGAGGTGTGGTGAGGACAAGAACGACACATTGAGGGCAATCCATTATTCCTGTGTGACCTAAATTTAAAACTTAAAGTGTGTGTATGTCTGAGACACAGAAAGGCATGCCGTTAGTATCTATGCATATTACCCCCCCACGTTGTCTGTGTACCTGTCTGAACTCACGTCTGTCGCTCAGATAGTTTCATTTTCACGCTTCGTCAAGATTCCACTGCTTCCTTCCGCTGGTCAGGACACACAACTGTTACCAGGCTACCCACCATCCACATCCCTTTCTCTCGCTCTCTCTCTCTCTCTCTTGGTCTTTCAGTCAAGGACAACACAAAGACAAACAGGAAGACACACACACACAGACCCACTCACATCCACGGCACATTCACAAAAAATGAAGGCAGCTATAGATTTCTTTGAAAAGAGGGAGCGAGTGAGCCAAGTATTTTTGCTCAATTGAATTACATCAGAATAAATCAAGCATTCAGATGTCTGATTGCATTATGTTGCTGTGATGGCCGCTGCATGCAGGGACATCATTGGGCCTATTCACTCTCAGTCCTCAGTAAATAAATGTGTATTGGCCTCATAACAATTCCTTGCTGGTCTTTTATGTGGGCCAATAGTACATCTAGAATAAACAATCTACAGCTCTGCTAAAGAGTTCAGAAGATGGCATAATGAATACGAGCCACTGCCGCTTCCACTCCCACGTTTGACCAAGCTACCAAACAATCCATGTGGCTAAGTGCATGGCGTCACTGTGTGTACTTGGGCCGGGCAGTACTGCTGACACAAAGCTCTCCACACGTTTCAGCAGCATTGTAGAAACATGGCAGGTGGTGAGTCACCTTGCCAAACCTCCTAACAGCCGTTAGGAGGCAGATACGCTGACTGTGATTGAGTTTTAGTGGGCTGAATGAATGAATGAATGGGTTATTTCCTGCAATTAATCTGCAGCAATCACATAAAAAGTGAATTTGACAATATTTCAGTGGGGGCAGAATTAAGCAATTTCCTCCGTGTAAACACATTTTACCACATTGCATTGCATTCACGACAATATACATGATTACTTAATGATTGATCTGAAGAAGAGCATATATGCTTATCTCTAAAAGGGGCACAGCTGGCTGGTAAAAAAGAAAGGTCACAGAATGAGTACTTGGTATTTGGAGAATCTCAAATCAAGCAAGAGTCCCAGCTGAGAGGTAAATAACCTCATTACTCATCTCCGAGCTCAGACTGTGTCTGGTAAAGAGCCACTGCTCCAAGTTCTTTTCTGCCGGCCTTTTATCTCAATACCCAAATTGGGCTCTTTTCACCAGACCACTTACTGAGTAATGGAAGGTCTAGATGAGGCAGATTGAAGCCTCTCCAGCTCATTTACATCGTTTTTGTGCTGAATGATAGTTGACAGGGAGAGGACGCTGTGTAGGAGTTCCTTAAGGTTAACGACTTCATATTTTATTTCCCCAACTGCTACACACAGATAGACCTGGACCAGGATGACCTCTTAAAGCACTGCCCTCAAAACCACAGATCCATGGAACCCTTTGTTGTCTCTTGAAAACATGAAATGGCATTCTCCTGCAGAAAACCACAGAAAGTAGAGCAACCTTTACATCCTCTGGAAAACAGCCCTCAGCAGTCATTACAATCCATTACAGTCCTCAAAATCCATTACTAAGACATATGTTTCAGGTTATGGGTTAGTGTGTACATGCAAGCCGACATGTGACTGTGTGTGACTGTGTGTCTCTGGTAACATATACAGATGTAGTAACACTCACCATGGTTTTCCAATGGGGACAACTAATGAGAAGTTTGTGAAAGAAAACAGATGGTCGGTAATAAAGTAGCACTATATCTGAATGACTGATGCTTTATTTACTACAGAAGGATATCATCCTTCAGCATAAGGTGAATGACTTTGACTGTGACCTTCTGCTCGAATGCAGCCTGCGCAGACTAACAGCGACTTGATGAAGTCGTTAGTGCTAACTAAGCTTGTGCTTATGAGGAATTCTTGATAACGGACTGGGCAGGATTGTATATTAATAAAGTTTTATTATAAGACAAATGTTTATCCAAAAATAAACAGGAAACGAATATGGTTATGCTCTCAGACACATGCACTGTAACATGGGAAACAAATGCATTTGGCTGAAGGCAGATAACAACTGAACACACACGCACACACACGCACACACACACACACACACACACACACGTATATACATTATGTCCCAAGGTTAAGACGAGGTTATTCAAAAGCCTCTATTGACTGTAATACATGTCCTTATGTGGACATTCCTCACAGACACGCGTTGGACCCGAGCCAGAACTGGTTGACAGTGTGAGACAGATTTTGCTGATGAAAACATTTGAAACGTGTGGTCTCAGTCAGTGGCTCTGTGAAACATAAAGGCTGAGATGGCATGTGCATTTGAGAGCTGCACTTCATAAGTTAGTGGCTGTGTTATCAGTGTTTGCTCTGGATGAAGTTCAAAACAATGAGTCTGTGACAAATGTGTCCACGGAACAAAGCAGCCAACATTAGAAGAGTTCATAGATTAGAGACGGTGTTCTGGTTTCAGTCGATTCAGATTTTAATTAAAACCTTTCTTTCTATGTTTTTTTTTTTTCTTTCATTATGGAGTCTAACGCTCTTTTTTTTGTCTTCATGCGAAGCCAGCGTGTGCACCTCTCCACGTGTCTCTCTCTCTCTCTCTCTCTCTCTCTCTCTCTCTCTCTCTCTCTCTCTCTCTTTGAGGTGATAAGTTAGCGGCTCCTGATAAAATCTGGCAAATGTCCCAATGTCCATTACAGTGTTAGAAAATAGAAGAGCAAACATTACCCACCACCCAGTGACGCAAACACATGTACTCCACACACAGATCCTCACTTATCAAGTAGGTACGCTCATTCTGCCAAGCACACATTAAAAACTCATGCCGGCACGCCATTAATGAGTTCACAAAAGACAAATAACACTCTAAAACTCTCTCGACAAGGTCTATGTCAGAAAAAAAAGATTACATATCCAAAAGAAAATTATTTTTGTCCAAATTACCTTTACAAACTAGTAGAAATCGTGTTGATGTTGATTGTTTTATAAACAACCTTTTTGTTGTTCATGGCCATTATTTGGAAACTGTATTCATAATCATATCATTATTCTCTCGCTGCTCTCAGTCAAACCTAACTTCCATCCATAGCATTGGCTGCATCAAAATGTGAATCATATTTAACTGAAACTGAAACAAGAGCTGGCTTCATATCAGCTGTAGCACATAAGAGATACTTATCCGTGCTGGCTGTTTGCACAGTTGCACATCTTGGCCTAAGCTAAGCAAACTACTGTTTTGGTTCATGGATTTATTATATGTTGGATTGGAATTCCCATTAGCAGATATGGCAGCTTCACTTTCACCATTAGTGCTACACATGAAACCACATGGCCACTGATCAGCAAAAGATAGTAAGTTCGTCACGTTGTTTAAAATTTATCACAGTTTATTGAAAAACTTATCAGAGAATACAATCATAAACAAAAATCTTCAGAGTTAGCTCCAAAAGCAGATTAAAAAAACACAAAAATTCTTTCTGTCAGTGGTAACTAATTCATTATCTTTATCAGCTACTTCCGACCTGGTGACAAGTCAGTAGTTTATGTCTTCATGACTAGAGTTTCAGCACTTGGTCTCTATGACTTGTTTTACTTGATTTATTTATATTCTCCATTCTCTAGATAGTTTGTGAGTCTGTTTATACAAAAGAAACATTCTGCAATAGTGTATTCCATCATTTAGGGTACTGTGTCAATCCATGGATGGAGAAAATGGTCTCAGAGTCCATGTATGCCCAAAGATAAAAACAAATGCGTGCATACGCACTGAAATGAAATACTGTGTCTCAATATTTTTGGTAAACAAGAAAAATGAGAGTGTTTTCTTTATGTTCATCCAGTTATGGTTGTGGTACATACATATGTAATGCATGTAAAGTAGGCTAGTGTAATAAATAAACTATGAATGAAAAACTAAATGATATATAATAAGTAACAGCTAAAACCAAACCTCTTTGTTGAGTAACCATGCCAATGTAATTAATATCTGAAACGACAGGAAATACTGTGCCGATTACCAACTGTGTGTCTCAACTCTGTCCACTAGGTGTCACTACAGCCATAGAAGATGGTGTTGAGGCCACAGCGATGCCATGGAAAACCAAGAATAGGAACACTCTGAATGATCATATGTACCAGCAGTATATGTGAGGCCAAGGCTTATAATGGGAATGTCCTGTTTGAAAAAAAGGGAGACCTCTCATTTAATATAAAACTGAAAAGAAAAAACATAACAATGGTTCACATAAAGTTTCAGCGATGACGTCATCAGATTGTCTCCAGTGAAGCACCAGCGATAATGTTGTCACAAGTGATGCTGGGTGTCACCCTGTCCCTCCTCATCCTTCTGACTGTCAGCGGTAACGTGCTGGTGTGCCTGGCTGTCTGCGCCTCCCGACGCCTCCGCTGCCTCACCAACTGCTTCATCGTGTCGCTGGCTGTGACAGACTTGCTGCTCGGCCTCTTGGTCCTCCCTTTCTCCGCCCTCCTGCAGCTCAACAACGAGTGGCCGCTCGGCCCGGCCTTCTGCAACTTCTACATCTCCATGGATGTCATGCTGTGCACCGCCTCCATCCTCACCCTCCTGGCCATCAGCGTGGACCGCTACCTGGCAGTGACCATGCCTCTGAGATACGCCTCACTGGTGTTGCCATGGAGAGTTGCTGTGGCCATGGCCAGTGTTTGGACAGTGTCTGTGGCGGTGTCTTTCTTGCCCATCCAAATGGGGTGGAACACTGTTAATGGCACAGTGCAGAACTACGGTCCCTGGGCTCCCGAGGGAAAATGCCGTTTTGAGCTGAACAGGCCCTACGTACTGACAGACTCTCTTCTTACTTTCTACCTGCCTCTGGTGGCTATGTGCTGGACGTACCTACGAATACTACGCATTGCACGGGCACAGGCCAAACGCATTATCAGTGCCCGACCCACTTGCATCACAAGCTACAACTGCAGGAACAATCCTTCCACCAGTACCACTGTGGTTTCCAGCGTAACAGCAGTGGCTCTGCGAGAGCACAAAGCCACAGTGACACTGGCAGCTGTGATCGGGGCTTTTGTGGTGTGTTGGCTGCCGTACTTCATCCTGTTCACAGTGTTGGGCCTAAATGAGCATCCAGACCCAAGCACAGTACCAGAATACCCCATTGTGTTGTGGCTAGGTTACACCAACTCAGCACTCAACCCTATTCTCTATGGGGCCCTCAACAGGGACTTCAGGTCAGCCTACACCCATCTACTGAGATGTCGATGGCCTACTTACGGTGGGTGGATGAGCCGGCAGCCGTCTCCTATTCTAACAGCAGGTAAAGCTGTTAAAAAGCTTGAAGTGTGTCGGTAAATCTGTACAGGTTTCAGAATCCAATCATTTTAAAAGTGGATGTATATTTATGAACAACAAAATGAATCCAGTGTTAATATAGCATACTGTATATGTTCTTATCCCAGGTTCTCCCGTTTTGTTTGACTTATTTTCCTTCTTTTCCCATCAGTCAGATACCAGCTGACAGAGGTGACGCTGCTGTGTGGCCACACCCCTGTCACATGCAGGGCAGGTCAAACAGACCAAAACTTAATGCCTCAAGAAATGAACAGCAGGACAGCCACAGCAACTATCCAATTTGCAAACGGCACTAATGTTACAGATGTCAACGGCAATGAAAGGTAAACTATTATTCAGCATGAACTTATATTATTATATATATTATTTTTTTAAAAGACATGACATGATGCAGAGATGTTCATGTCGGCAATAAAGTTCTAGCATGCAGTCATGACTCAAAACTCAAATTGAATACATCAAATGTGACATCCAAATTGAGGTGAAAATGCTACAACACTCTCTTCACTCACAATGAAACCAAGAAAAGAACTAGTGCATTAGGCTGTCTGTATGTGACACCCCGCTCTAATTGCCCTCATTATATATTCTGTCTCTGTCTTACTTTTAAACCCAAAATCAGAATCAGCGACACAAACATGTTATACGCATTAATCACCTCCAGAATTGACTATTGGAACCGGATTTCTTTATGGCACTTCTTCCAAAATCCTAAACAAACTCCAATACATCCAGAACTCTGCTGCTCGCCTGCTCACCCACTCCCGCTCCCGTGATCACATCACCCCTGTTCTCCAGAACCTTCACTGGCTCCCCGTCCCACAACGGATCCAATACAAAATCCTTCTCCTCACTCACAAAGCCCTCCATAATCAGGCCCCCTCCTACCTCACCGACCTGCTCCACCACCACACTCCATCCCATCTACTGTCCATCCCACATAGGACCAAGCACCGGACGTGGGGTGACAGGGCCTTCTCTATATCTGCCCCCTCCCTCTGGAACTCTCTCCCCAAACTCATCCGAGACTGCACTGATCTTTCCATATTCAAATCGCAAAAATCAAAACCCACCTGTTCAGAACTGCTTTTAATGTGTGATTGTTCGCTCCATGTTTTTATTATTTTTATTTATTAGGGTCTGAGCGACTGAGAAAGTCCCTATTTGTTTTAACTGTTTTATCTGTATTTTAGTTATTCTTATTTATTTATTTTTTTAGCTTTTAGGATGTTATAATTATGTGAAGTGTCTTTGATTATCACAAAAAGCGCTATATAAATTCAATGCATTATTATTATTATTATTATTATATTCTCTCATCTCTCATGCCTCTCTATGAGTGCAGGTCGTGCTGAGCCTGTGCTGGTGAGGTGGGTGCTGGGTGCTGCGGTTGCAACCAAGATCCAAACTCCATCAGCCTGAGAGGAAAGAGCAACAGACAGACGGCGGAAGATGGACAGAGATTTAAAGCCCCTCTATCTGCAGTCGAAGCACTCATAATACGACATGTAAGTAGATATACACACAGACATCCCCATGACCCCCTACACCCCCTGCCCCCGCCCAGACGATGTCGGGCCCAGAACAAATGAACTGTGACACACAGATCCTAGCGGTGTCATCCACGCTGCATCAGGCCATATGGCAATATGCTTATTAGGCCAAGAAATGTGCTTTTAGCACAGAGGAGATACATTATCCAGTTTCACATCCTGCTCTTATTTCTTTGTTCTAACTTTGTGAACAGTAGCGACTAAGTGGTTTGCACTTTGTGTGTGCTGCTCTGGTAAGTGTGTATTAGTTAAAGCAACAAAACAACATCTTCATGATAACCAATACATTTAAAAGACTGCCTAATTCAAACTTGAGAGCAGTTACTAACTTTATACATTAGCATTATACATTCAAAGTGCAACATCAAACACTTCCCAAAATTCAACCAGGTCAGCCAACATAAGAACGGGCCTTGTGCTTTAGCCAGTACGGCTAAAAAAAAGTAATTTAAAAAGAGAAATCATCACAGCACTCAGATAGAAAGATTTTACAACTACTATCTTTATTTATAAAGGAATGTATCTAAAGCTGTAACCAGCAGAATGTATTGTTATTTATGATCTATTGTAATCTCTGTTCTTTTTCTGAACTATTTGTTTGAGTCTTTTACTTACTAATGTATTTACTGACTATACAAATTGTACATGTATTGTGTTAGGATTAGAGCAGTTTCTGAGTGCTAAAATAATCTTATGTGCACACAACTTCTCTCTAGCACCCATCATACCTCCTAAAACATTAATGTGCAGCTCCGTATTGTAAGTGATTGTTGATGCAAAATGACTGATCTCGATACCAAGAGGTGGAACTAATCCACACTCGCCACAGTGGTTAAGTGAATAATCCCTTCCTCCCTGCATCCTGTACACCCAAAGCAATTGAACCCTTTTTTGATTGCCGTGTCTGTTCTGCCTGTTAGCAACCACTCTATAATTCAACAAAAGAATTGGAGAAAATGGGACCTCAGCAACTCCACACCTCATCAGCAAGAACAAGCTATATGCACACAGGCGGCCTCTACCAATCCAGGACCGAACAGATAATGATGCTTCTGCGTGGATGGAGCTACAGCAAACAGCACACATATGCTCTCAAACTAACGGTAGCTAGTATTGAAGCTCTGGAGGAATTAATGAGACCAGCCGATTAACACATCGGTCATCAATTTCATGAACTACATTATTTATGCTGACTCGAGAGTGCACTCCAGTGGAAACACAACGTATCACAACTCTAACCTGGACAATCTAAATGGAAATGGTTGTACATGTGATACATTTACTTTTATTAAAATAAACACTCCATGTATAAACTAATGTTATGTGTATATGTTGAAGAATACAGATTGTGTCTTTTCAAATGCTTACTTAGTGGCATAAAGCTGTCGAATGTATGTATTGTATCATATTGTAAAAGTAACAGAGGACTGAAAAATGGCATGTTCTGATCCTCTAAAATACATAATTACAACCATACTGTATGAATGAAGGACAGCTTAAATAAAGAATATAACGTATTCTACCACTCTTTAGAGGGCAATACAAATAGGCTGTAGTTACGTATGGATAGGGATTATCATGTGGGATGATGCGGAAAACATTGGATGAGTGGTAATACAAGTACATTGGAAACAATTCATCACAGCTGTCAGCACATATTGCCTCAAACTATTGCCACATTAACACTTAACCTTCTCCAAACTTCAAGCTATTTCCTTTGAGGACTGACACAGTGTACATAATATCCATCTGCATGTCAGATACCAGCTGGAAACAACATTCAACAACATGAAAACACTTTAATCTAACCATCAATACTTTGTGCTAGATCCCTGAATACACAGTCAAATATACAATTATGTGCACTTTTACAGTTAGATTAGCTTGAAAAGGCTCTGCACTTAATGGGAGCTCTCAAAAGGATTAGGAGTCACTACCCCAAAACGCATGGGTCAAGAATCCAAGATAAATACATCATAAATCATTTAAGGAGGAGATTGCGGCAGCAAGCAGTGTGGTCATTAAGAATCAGCAAGAGAAAAATGGGAATTTTTAAAGGCCACTTAGTGCATGTGATTAGATGATAGTTTCCTGATTCAGTGCAATCTCCAGCCAGCTCACCTTTGCTTAACTTTGACTGAGATCAGCCAGTAGAAACCTTGATGCACCCTCATGTTTGAAAATGTATTGACACAATATAGGCTATGTATACACATTATACATATGCTACAATCAATGCAGTATTCCTGACTTGCGATCTAAATGCAGCCCAGTGCATCTTCCAGGGAAAACATGACCTCCTGAAAGAAAACCGATGTTTGTATGGCACCGCTCTGAGCTTCACCAGCATCCACAGAGGACCTACATCACATACCACAGCGCCATTAGTGAAGAGAATATAACTTTTTAGTAAACTTTATGACTATGAGAGGTGCACTATAAGGGATTCAGAGCATTAACATAGAAGCAAACAACTATTTTCTATATAAAGATGCGTGCGGCAATGTCTACCGAGTTCATTCTAAAAGAGTTCAGAAAGAGTTCATTCTCTACAGAGAATGAACTCTTTCTCTGTGTGTGTCTCCTTGCTTTGTGGACGTAGCCGGCCACGTGTGCTTTCCTGCACGTTACATGTGAGCAAGCCCCGCTGGTTAGCTCACGGACGCCAATCTGCACTGCTGTCACATGGCGGTTACAGCTGAAAACGCCATTGATGTTGTTCCAACAGCGTAGCACCCACCAACCAGTTGCCCTTCAGGTAAACATTGTTAGATCTATCTGCACTTTTTCCATAGTTTCTGTTTAGCGCTGTCAGCACAGTTAGCCACGAGCCGCCAGCTCAGCCGCTGCCATGTTAAAATCTGTTGAGAGACAATAGAAATGTTCCCAATCTCGTATTTAGCACTTTTCTGTATCGAAAGTTATATTCTGAGTACAGTGGATTGTTGTAATTTTTGCAGTAATTGCAACATGTATGTACCAGCACCAGAACAATAACATTATGTTCTTTTTTGGGGCTATGTCATTAAACAGAAGGGTATGTGGCCATATCTTCATTGTTTAGCTTTGCTATTAGTATTGAGAAAAATACAGAAATGCGACGACCAGGATGTATCACTCAAGCGTGGATCAAAACACAGAGAATAATTTCATACTATAGTTTTACTTTGAAATATAATCTCTTGACTTCATTTGTCCAGACTGCTGAAGCCTCTTATTAGGCTTGGCTCAACTTTAGATTGCATTTTTGCACAGACCAAGAACAATATGTTTCTCCCCCATCACAAGTAGCAGCACGAGAAGGGATTACTTCTTGAGAATAATGATTACAGTGAACAACTCTTTCCAGGTACGGAGAAGTGAGTATTTTATTAACCTAATAACAAAAAATGCATAATTTAAGTGCCTTTGAAAAGGCTTTTTTTAACTGAGTCACAGGGAGAATACAATGACAAACAGATGCAGTAGATGTTTCATTTAGGGGTTTCATGTCTGAAAACCAGAGGAGTTAATACATCAGAGAGTCTGTCTTATCTGTGCCCAGTCTCTCTAACTTAAAGACATTTAATAGGCTTTCATCTCATTTAGTTCCTCTATTCTTACATAAACACCATGTGTTCTTTGGTAATTCTGGTCACTTGCTACCGTCTCCATATCTTGACCATTGACAGCAAATGACCAAACAACATGAAAACCATTCATCATTGCTTCTTTAACATCAGATTAATGTGGAGGAAAACAACACATATGGACTCTCTCTCCTTCTGTCACTCTGACACACACACACACACACACACACACACACACACACATACAGTACCCACACTCGGCTAGCTCTGTATAAGCTATCAATCATAGATATTGTCATTATTCAACTGTGTCATCGACAAGCCCCTCTCCCTCGTTTCTCTCTCTAGTCTTTGACTTTGTCTCTCTCCCTCCCTTTTCCCCTCCCTCTATTCTTTCTCTCCCTGACACTATCTCTCAGACACAGACAGAAGAGAGGGAATCATGAATCATAAATCTTATGAATGCCATCTAAAGACTGCTCTGCGCTATGAGAAAGAGAGATGATTGATAGACGTGAGTGAGTGCGGCGAGAGCAAAGAAGATGGCCAGAAGGTTGTAACTAGCAACACTGAGGTCACAAACCGCAGTTCAAGGGTCAAATGTATCAGAGGAGGCACAATATGGCCAAGAAGGAAGGAGAAAATGGGGGATCGAGGGGGGGGGGGGTGAGGGAAGAGAGTAAATGGTTGAAGGGGAAGTGAGAGAGGGAGGAGGAGGGTGTGGGGGGATGCTGCCACAGTGAGGCTAAAGCCATAACTCATCTTTTATTAAAAATAATGAAAAAAACTTAATGAGTTAATAATATCATGGAGAAGGAGATAGGAACTGAGACAGAGATGGAGGAAGGGACAGGAGGGTGGAGGAAAGAAAGGAAAAGAAGAAAGGAAATGAGGAGAGAGACACGACGAAGAGAGAAAACAGAACAGGGTCAACGTGTGTCTCTTTTCACCCTTTGGTCATTTATTCCAGTTTTCAAAGTTCACACAAGATCCATTACAGCGGCAGGGACAATCTTTCTGCCGACCTAAATCCCAAAGCCTGCTTGGTAATTAAAGGCACTTAACAACCAATTAACAGTGATGAGCTAAATTAGCAGGATATTGTCTCCTTTGACTAGGCTACTGCATTATCAGTGTATTGAAACAGCGATGAACAAACCTCAGTGGCACGTGTTTGCATGTAGGCAAATGACGGATTAATTACTATTAAAACATCAGCATCTTAATGAGCTTGGAAACAATTAGAGAGGTCGTTAGCATGTGGAGAACGGCTGAGAACAGAAGAAGGGGGGTGGGGGGGTGGGGGAGAGTGAGCACAAAACAAGAGAGAAATCTTCATTGGGAAGCAATACTGATTAAATGGACGTACGTTCGCACTCATCGCCCAATATCTGCGGACCTATTAAATACATGACATCACCATTTGTCTTTTCTACCATCAAGCTACTTTTCTCTTGCCATTATCTTTCCCCCTTTCCACTCCGACTTCCCCAAACCTCTGCCTCCGTTTTGCCTCTCATAAAAAGCCTTTTTCTTGCTCTTCCACTCCTTTCTCTACTTTCTGCTTTTTCACTCCCATTTCTTCCTTCCTTCCTTCATGCTTGGGGGGCACAGTCCTGTGAAGGAATTTAATATGCAACTTTTATATGAGAAACCAATCGCATACGTCTGGGTCTATTGGGCTCGCAATCTATCGGCCCGGACGGCTAATGCAATAGAGAGAGCCGGGGCTATTTATCACACAGGGAGCTATCTTTTCCTCTCTCTCTCTCTTTCTCCCACTCTGCCCTCGCTCTCTCTGTCTTTATTCAAGCCCAGATTCCTGGCTGCCACTAAATCAGGCCAACTATGAGCTATGGCTGCCCAGAGGCCATCTCTTCTTTTATAGAGGGATTTGGATTTTGTATCTACTGGTTCCTCAGTGGTCGTTGAGACTGTGCTAACGGAAGCTATAAACATTCAACAAACAAAAGGCAACCACTTAAATGTTCCTCCGTCCCCACTGTAATGATCATGAACATGTAGAGATATATGGACGGAGGGGGATGCATAAACCTGATGAATAACATATCAATGGCATTTACAGTGATGCTGCAAAGATTTGTTTGTGCGCTTCAGACAGAAACGCATACAAAGACTACACATGAACAGACGTGTGTAAGCGTTGTTTACTGTTAAAGTAATGCGCTATAATTCACACAACATTACTTATAATAGTCACACACAGCAGCAGCGCAACTTCAAAAGTTTCCTGCTGAAAAACAAAAGCGACAGTGTGCAGGGGATGATGCCCACCTGCAGCAATTAAAATGCATCAGAAAACCCAAATTCATTTCAACAAATTAGCCACATTACTGGCCACTATGTAATCGGTGATGGCAATTAATAAGAAATTAGTCACAATCAGCCCTATATTAACATCTCACCCAGGGGCCGCAGCTGGAAATTAATAACCGGAGATTCATCTCTCTTACTGTCTTTCTGGCTGTCTCTCTCTCTCTCACACACACACACACAAACACACACACACACACACACACACCTTTGCCCACCTATATTGTTCATGAATCTCCTGTAAGACACAGACACAGTTTTTTCTGTGTGGATTGTCTCATATGATCTGCAATCTGCTCATGTCAGCGAGCCAGCTTCCTCTTTACTGGGGTGTGAAAACCCCCTGAAAGACATGTGTGTGTGTGTGTGTGTGTGTGTTTTGACCCCAGTGCAAGTACAATCCCCACATTTGCTATGAAGTCCGTGGACATGTATACTGTATATATCTAGAGATAAACAATACACTGTATATCGGTGTTTGTATGTGTGTGTGTGTGTGTGTACTGTACGTGTCAGAGAGGTGCTACACAAATGGGGAGGGGGCATCAGTGGAGATGGGGTCCGCCTCTAGGGGTCCTCACACCAATCAGCAAAGCGTACCAAGAATCAATTAACACCAGTGGGAGGGGGCAGAGGGTACGGCACCACACACACTCAGACACACGCGGTCCGCACGCACACTGCCCACACACATGGTACTGTCTGAGGAGATATCCATCAGATCACACATTGTGCCAATGTGAGTGTGCACGAGTATGTGTGTGTGTGTCTTTGAGCGTGTGTGTCCCTATCCCGGTGTGCCCCGGTCTCTCATGGTGTGAGGTTGGGGAACAGATTGGGGGTCAGCAGGGGGGTCAGGCCAGGGTCACCCCCGTCTGAGCCGTTTGTGTGTGTGTGTGTGTGTGTGTGTGTCTCTCTCTCCATGCATGTGTGTAGTCCGACCACCACTTCCAGAGCTCACTGGCAGGCAGAAGTGAATAAGATGGATGGTGTTGATCCATACTCTGAATTCATTGCTCCCCTTGAATCCATAGAGAATAAATACATCCACAGAAATTACAAAGCAAGGGACCAAAATGAGTATCTCACATTTCATATTCCTCCTTCACTTTCTCTCTCCCTCTTTTTTCTCCCTCTGGTTTGGGGACAGCTGCTGGCTACATGAAAACCATTCATCATTGCATCTTTACCATGAAATTATTGACAGAGAGGAAGACGGGGAGATTTATTGGCTACACGTTACAAGATTGGACAAAGAGAACAGTCCCCCATCGGTGAAAACATGAAAACTTGAATTAAGCAATAACAAAACCTTGTTTTTGGGACAGTGCCTATAGCTAAAAAGGAGAGCACCAAAGGGAGAGCAAAAAAGCGATAAAGACTTTTCCGGGACTATAAAAACCAAACAGCCAAATAAAGTGATCAAATAGTGTCTAGCCCATGAAAGTTCCCCTGCGAAACTCCGTCTCTTCCTCTCCCTCTCTACACGTTGCCGTCTCCATCTGTTAGCCCGTTGCACTCGTCCATCCACTAAAGCCCCCCTCCTCTGTACTCGTTTCCTCTGCTCCTCCCTGGCCTTCCTACCCTCAGGGAGGTAAGGTGATCTCCCTGTGCTGGTGTAAGTGACTGGTATTAGTCTCCTTCCCTGTCTGTCTGTTTGATCCCAGCACTAATGACTCCACTGGGACTGGGGTCTGATAATGGGAAATCAATATAGAGAATAGCGCTCTGGAGTGGCCTCACTTAGCTCTCGCTCTTTCACGCCTCACAGCAAAGTGCCTCTGTGTGTATTTGTGTGTGTGTGTGTGTGTGTGTGACAAGGGGCATAGTGTATAGTTTATGTGTGTGTGTGTGTGTGCATGTGTGTGTGTGTGTGTGCGTGTGCGAGCATGTGTATCGAGGAAATCTGTGTGTGTGGATCAGAATTTTATTAAAGGCCCATTTCCAGGTGCATGCAAGTGTACAAAACATATCCCTCACACTCACTCACATTTTTATTTTCATGTTTTGATATTGAACTTGGAGATAACTTGCACTTCTACAGGTTAAAGGAATTCTGCAGCTTATGGAACATTTTCAAAGCACATTGGATCAAATCAAAGTTGGATAGTTGACATGTTTGGGGTCATCCGGCAGTAATATGCATATGTGGCTGCACAACTGAGCGTGTGTCTAATCGGTCACAGTCCTGCGCCTGGGGCCAGACAGGTGGGGCTGGTGGCATGAGGCTGGTGCCCCCCCCTCCCCTCCCTCCCTCCCTCCACCCTGAGGGGCCAGAAGGCCCAGCAAAGCAGGGGGCTGGAGTAGCTCCCTCTGCCAGGCACCAGAGCACTATGGCTGGTGGCAGCTGGTCCTCTGGCCCTCCCCCACATCCTCCCCTGCATGAGCACCCCGCGGGCAGGCAACAGGAGGGGTGAGGAGGTCAAGAGGCAGGAGAGAATGGGTGGAACGGCGGCGACATGCAGGATAATCAGCTTTTATGAAGCGGAGAGGACACAGACAGAGAGAGACGGGAAACACAGCTCTGACACAATGCAACTGACTACAAGCCGTAATGAATTAACACATTAGTGCCACGACCAGCGGCGTTCAGGAGCACTCAGCTGCTCCCCCCCCCACACACACACACACACATAAATCAGTCATAACTCATTAAAGCAATCGCAAACACACGCACTTATTAATTACATCAGTCATTTTGTGGATGGCAGATGCCCGTGAAAACCATCGAGTGTGATGAGAGACTAAAAATGTCTCCATGAAAACAGCAGAGAAACTTTTACTTAGCACTCAGAATAGATAGACAGAGATTAAGTCTTAAAAGTACAACCAAGACAAGACAACGCTATGGGAATCCTCTTGACCAAACTCAAGCCATGTGTTCAATTATCATCAGCTCCAAATGATGTCCAATAATGCTTTAACTCTTTCTCTCACATCTCAGTCTGCCATCCTGTTTTTGCTCTCTGCTCTCCGTCCATCCCTATAATTCACGTCTGTGCGGTTTACTTACTTCCCTTTCTCACTCTCTTCCTCTCCATCCTCCTCTCCCTCCCTCCCTGACTTTTAACCAGCGTGAAGAGGCAGCCATGCATTCAACCATCAGACAGGCTGACATGGTCTACCCTCACACGCACACACGCACCCACAGAGTCAAAGCATAATGTTCCTCCAGTGTAACAAGAATGCAATGTCCATTGAAACAAATACCTATCAGGGCATCTTACATGTGCATCCTGATACATGCAGGGGGGGGGGGGGGGGGGGGGGGGAGCTTACATGACTGATTTGTATATAAAAAACTGCTGAAAGAATATATCTAACAATCCACCACAATGTTTTGATAATCAGCTGCTTCAACATTTCAACAGCAATTTTTGTTCCGTCCGGACTTATTTTGCCTCTAATAAAAAGAACCTTTTGGGATGACAGCTTTCATATTTAGAAATTAAAAATCTCTAATACTGTATATACCAAGCCATATATTTGACATTTACAGTGACATTTTATTTGGTGTATCTGCTTTTGAGTGTCCCTGGCAGAGCAGTGGTCCAGTGACAGCCCAGGGATGATGATGGCCCTGACCGAGTCCCTGATGGGGGATCCCATTCCTCTCTTCTCATCCAACAATCCCACTGAGCATGTCAATATGAAACACTATCTCCCCCCCCCCCCCCCCCCCCCCCCCCCCCCAACACACACACACACACACACACACACACACACTGGGGCCACGCTATTGATAGGATGAGCCTGTAAACTGCTGCCTCTGTGTGTGAGAAGATGTATGGCGTGGTATAGAGAAAAGTGTAAATTAGACTAAATCAAGTCTCCCAACAGTAAAACACATTTTCTCTATATTGCACTCAACGTGAGCGTGATTTACTACACGACGTGTGTTGTATGGGTTGAGGGGAAGCGAGCCATAAAGCTTTGTTTACCCGACTTAAAAAAATCCACAGCCTTGTAAATGTTGTCAGATGGCCGATGCCGGTGTCTTTCAGCGTAATACTACCTATATTAAATAGTTTAAATATTTCATAAGGGCGGTTTTTAGAGCGAGGGAGGGGAAATCGTTAGCCGCGGTAAAGTTTCATTAACTGGTCCCCATTTCGCTGCGAGGCAAACTCATCTCCTCTTATTGTAATAAAACAATCTCTCTCTCTCTTTCTCTCTCTCTCTCTCTCTCTCTCTGGGTGCTGCTATCTACTCATATCCCTCTCTCTACCGCCTCTCTCCTTCTCTTTTACATCATAATAATACACTACATCCCCTTTAAATGCACTATTACTTACCGCTGCCTTTTCATATTGTAACATCACGGGCACTTTAGCGACAATATAAAAGCGTGTCATTCATTATTCAGAAGCAGCCGGCCTCGTCCCCCTTTTAAAAAGTCAGGCGCGCTGGTGAAATTGATAACAGCGAAGAGACGCGCAATAAAAACGCAGCCCCCGGGTACCAAGCTGCAGCCCAGACCCCCGATTATGCAGATCAAGTGGTAATTTCTCAAACAAATCGCACTCTTTCACTCTTTTGTTGTCGTTTCTTTTTTGGACTTTTTGAATCAGGGTGTCAGCTTTTATATTGCCATGTGGAAAAAAACGAGGATTGATGCGCTTCTTAATTGTTCATGTGGGCTGCAGGCGTTTCAGAAACACCATCTAAATATTTGGGCCTAAACGAGATAACCTCAAGGTTGCTTTGTAAAGGGTGTGCGTGTGGCTGCGTGAGTGCGTGCATGCTTGTGCGTGTATGAGTGCGTGCGTGTGTGTGCGTGTGTGTGCGTGTGTTTTTAAGTGGACTCTTGGCATCAATTATTTTTTACATTTTCTGCTGTAATCATGAAGCAATGAAATTACGGTTTCAACATTCTGACTATCAATAAATGCAGTGAGGCTGGCTGGAGCTTCTCCTGGTGGCTTTTGGGTAACCGGTGGTATCTCGGTAGGTCGGAGCTAATGTTTCATAATCATTGGATTACACCAGATTACTAACCCCCAACATCTGCAGCAGGGGGACCCCGTCTGCTGTACAGGCTGGAGGGACTGCCTTCCCATGTGATAAGGGCAATACTTATTCATTTCCACAAAGCAGTTATTCAGTTGTGATCTATATGCCTCCTCCTATACATGGTCGTTTAATTGTTATAAACAAATTAAATCAATTTAAATATTATTGTAGCAATGATGAACTCCGCCACAATTACCCTTATTCTTTCAAAGGTCATCAAGAGAAACATAAAAATGTCCACAAAGATGACAGCTATAAAAGACCAATTCTCCCCCATCAAAAGCCACCGGTGAGCTCGCATATGGCCGGGTGAACCAGCCAACACGGAGGCTGTCCATATTGCCAAACAAACACCTCGGGCCTCGTCCCATCCCATATTGCTTCATAAGACTTTATTGTAAATCGCGAGATGCGGATCTTTTTTTTCTCTTTTCCAATGTATATTACCTACAGTGCCTTGCATTTCCGTGTGATTTTGTAGCATCCAACCTCACAATTTATAATTTAATTTCACTTTTCACTTTTTGTTTTAATGCAACATTTTGCAGGTAAATTCGGGAGGTATTTTATATAATGGATAGTTATGACAAAAGCATTAAACACTGACAAAATTAGCCGGTTTAAAATGTTGCCACATTGACAGGATTAACCAAAACTAAAATGAAATTAGTTCAGACAATAAAACACATACCTACAAAAAAAACGATGATTAATGAACAGGCTGAGCCGATCTTTTAAAAGCCTACAAATATAAACCTCGCTGTCACTAAATGAATATGTTGGGCATTAGTTTGTTTAAGTACCGTAATGTGATAGCCGAAAGAGCCACCTGCCGCATCCGAACCCAACGCGCATTTGTCTGACAAGTTAGTGAAAATGTGATTATCTGGTCACTTTGGGCGCCCGTTACATTGAATCTGAGCGGTTAGCAGTTTCCAGAGCCCGGACAGTTTATCTGAAGTAGCCCATGGCCTTCCCTTGTCAGGTAATTTAATGTGGCACCGGCTACCAGCAACAAATAAGGCCACATAATCCTTTGCCATGCTCAATAGGTGCTGCCAGTGGTCAATTAGGCTGCTGTCCTTGTATTTTAAAGACAGACGCGATGGGTGTCATGTGCGTAATTACGCACGTGGATTTAACGGGTTTATTCTGTCTCAATAAACTCACACATGCCATATTTAATACAATCAACTGGAATGGCTTATTGAGTAAATGTTTAATGATTTTACATGATGTTTCTAGCTGTGAATAGTTAAGGCTTTAAATAATATATTGAAAAAGCATGTAATATTTTTTTTATTTCAACTTAAACATCTATAACATTGAGGAACAATGCAGGGGAATGTTGAAGAAATATAAAAGATTACCCTCCATGTTAGACTAGAGATTCTAATAAAAAGAAATATAAATTCAGACCGACATTTCTTCCTCTTGGTCATTCCTTTATAATACATACACGATGAATAGTCTTCAGGTTATAAAGCACTACCTAATAGCTTTCATCAAGTTGCCTGTACACTTATTATTCACGTATATTCTACATGTGTCAAGGATAGAGATGGAAGAGGGGACACAGACGGCAAGAGGACAAATGATGCACTTTGTTTCGCCTGAAAAGTGGTAATAGGCCGAGGCATCATTTCATCAGACCCTAAGGTGTGCAAAAAGTTTTTCCATCTGATATCATTTGTCACGAAAACTTATATAGTGAAGACATGAGGATGAGCGGAACAAAGACAGATAGCCAAACAGCAGTCGGTTGAAACGATAAAATATTAGATGTTCGTCACCAAAGACGTCTACATCTTCAGTTATCCCTGGTGCGATTATTTTACATATGCCATTTTAATAACCATAAAGCTGTCGCTTGCTCCTTACTCCCCGTTATGACAAAAAACGACAACATAAAATACTGACTCACTCAGAAGGTGCCATATTTAGCCATATATATAAAACAAGCTGACGCCGTTATGGGAAATATTGGTTATTGTGCCAAATGGTGGGACTACCATTAACATTCAATCAGTCATTCTGGTGCCAGCCAATGAATAGTGGAGAGGGATAGAGGGGGACGGAGCTGCTAAACTGAGCGTTTTGACGCGCAGAGAGGAGGAAGGACAGAGCGTCACATCTCTCCAAACGCCCATCAAACTTTCACCACAGCCTGTAGAGAGGACCCAGTCCTCTGAACGAGGCCTGTTAGAGACAACACGGACACGCTGGAATCGGGGCAGACGGCTGGACAGCGATGGAGACACTACTGGCGATTACTTTTGGTACAGTTTGAACGTGCTGCGATTCTCCCTGAAAATATCCTGTCCAGTGTTTTCGTCCTTTTGCGACAGAGCGACGGGGATGGAGCAAGCACCCAGCGCGCCGAGCCCTCCTCCAAAGCCGGTTCATCATGAGCCCATCAGCTTCGGCATCGACCAGATCCTGGGAGCCGGTACAGAGCCAGAAAATGGGCGCACGTCTGGAAGACAAAGTGGATCCGATTTAAGCAACGGGGACGGTTATTACAGTTTAGGTAGCCCGACCGGGGCCAGCGCGCCCTACACCGCGCTGTCTATCTCCCTCTCCGGTATAATGCCTCCGGTGGAGGCTTCAGGTTCATACGGGGAAAGCAGGACTCTGGGCTGCCGGGGAGTGATTCGAGTCCCGGCCCACAGACCCATGACAGCCCCGGGACCCCCGGCCCCTGTCCAGAGCGCTGTCCCGGGTTTTGGAGGACTGTGCTTCCCCTGGATAGGAAACCGGTTCGCCAAGGACAGAATATCAGGTAGACCAGCTGTAACATCTAACGGGTTCCCCTTATTAATAAGTTATTATGTTTAAAACATTAGTACAGGCTGCTGAATCATTGAAGACACCCCTGCCAAATATGTGTAAAGCGTTTACAGCCAGCTGGAATTTTGTGTACGTGTAATTGGCCTTAAACAAAGACAAACGACATCAGGGCACATGTTTTAAAATGTTTTTAAATAATGGCGAATACTACATTTACAGATTATTATTAACCGTCTTGTGTCAGCGTAAGTGACACAAGACGGTTATTTTAGGAATTTAAATATTTTCATTTCTACATCACAGATCAGAAATACGAACGCAGTTATGTACAATAATAAGGCTCTATTTTTATAGAACCAAATAGCATTGTTCTGTCATAATGTATTGCTGATAGTGAAAATCAACTACAATTAAATGAATTGGCTAAATTGAGGCATAACTAAGAATAAGCATATTATATGTTGTCAAATAATTGACTTCAGAAATTATAGAGACACGTAACATATAAATACTCTCAAATAAAAAATACTATCCAAAATAATACAATGTGATGTGTTTTTTCTGTATTTAATACAAGGTTAGGAAGATGAATCGAAGATGATCAGGAGCGTTTATTAGCAAAGGCCTTGTATGTGAAGAACATATAAATAGGCCAACAGACCTGCTGTAATTAGCAGGGCGGATATTATAAAATGAGTATTCGTTTATTTCTTATCATTATATTGTTTTCAATAGGCTACCTGGCCAGACTAATCTTTCACAATAAATTGCATCCCACATATTTCACATATGGCTTACACAGTCTAAATGGGGGATTATTGTCAAACAGGGCAGATATCTGTGATATATGGCCTCGAATTTCCATACAGAGTGGGGAGTGAATTAGTTTGCTGCAGTAGAAAATCTCGTCCTCCACTCACCGGGTTGTCTCTGTTTCTTGCAGCGGCTCTGGTGCCGTTCGCCGTTACGCGGCGGATAGGACACCCGTACCAGAACCGGACACCACCCAAACGGAAAAAGCCCCGCACGTCCTTCTCCAGAGTTCAGATCTGCGAGCTGGAGAAGCGCTTCCACCGGCAGAAGTACCTGGCGAGCGCCGAGCGGGCCGCCCTGGCCAAGAGTCTGAAGATGACAGACGCACAAGTGAAAACCTGGTTCCAGAACCGCAGGACCAAGTGGAGGTCAGTATAACATGTCACATCCACGTGGGACGTGTTCCATACTTAACATGTGTTACATCATCTCATCACAGCCCAGCCGGAGAAACCCGCAGCGTCCTTCGTCCGCTAAAAGTTACATGCAGTCGCCCTGTTCAAAAATCATACTTGTTCATCATAGTCCTCGTTCTACACATGACCCCTCGCGACATTACCTGAATTGACCCCGGGGACACGGAACCAAAACCCCACCGTTTAGACATAAACAGCAATTCATTAAAAAAAAACTGCTCTGGTATAGTTTATTATCGTCTTTTCTTAATTTCTTATTCTTCTTCGTCCTCTTCAATTAAGTAATGCAATAGAATTACTAATAAAGATAATTTTAAATCGTTATAAAAAATTACCAAAATGTAGTTGTTATGATTATTGGGGTATAATTAGTGAATTACTAATTTTCTTTGACCTCATTGTTCATGCTAAACAAACATTGACTTCCTTTCATCGCTGCACATTGTTTAGTTTTTTCTATTCTGAGAACTTGGTTTTATTCATCTGTTGGGAATGTTCACTCCTTTTAATTGTGCATAACTTCACGTTTTATCCATCTATTGATTTGTTTATTAATGTTTTTCTTCTTCTCCCGTCTTAATTCAGGAGACAAACAGCCGAGGAAAGGGAGGCTGAGCGTCAACAGGCCAATCGCCTCATCCTTCAGCTGCAGCAGTCCGCCCTCCAGAAGTCCCTCAGCGAATCAGCGGTGTCGGATCCACTGTGCGCCCATAACTCCTCCCTGTATGCCCTGCAGAACCTCCAGCCCTGGGCGGAGGAGAGGGAATAGACGCGACTCACACCGCTGTAATCAATAAGCATATGCTCTTATCCCTGGGAGGATAACTTAATTAAATTAGACCTACATGAGGACAGTGGGACTTACTTTGATCCATGCAATGGATAACAAAAATGTTGGACCAGATAAACTGAAGAATGGGTCCCAGCCATTTGAGTGGACGGTTGGCAAAATGGACCTGAAATGATGGTGAGTGATGTTTGTCTTGAAGCAGAAACCGAACTTTCTTGGAATAAATCTCGCAACTCTGTACTTGGGTACAAATCCAAACAGGAAACAGAACTTGTCTTTAAAAAGTGATTGTCCTCTTATGCTCTTACTTATTATGTGTATTAGAATAAGAGGAGACAGATATTTACCCCATATACCTAAAGGAGCCAATTCGTTCTCCACAGTGAGACACGGTTGAGAGTTTTGTGAAGGTCTTTCCTCTCAACACCTAACTCCTTATTATAAAAACAGACTTTGCAACGCTTTGAAAGGGTTGGCTCTTTTTTTTAGGGGAAGAACTCCATCCAGCCATATAAGGCAAGACCTACAACCCAACACGTAAACAATAGAGTATAGGACTTGAATACAAATGTTTTAAATAGGACTCGAAAAATTCAGATAAAAGCTGGTTCAGAGATTCTTTTTTAAATTGTTCTGGTGCTTAAACTTTCTTCTAATCTCATTTATAAATATACCCCCTCCAATGCACCGCACAGTCACCTGTACATACACAGGTGTGGTGTACCACCATAACCAAAAAAGTATGTCTAAAATGTTACATTATATGTCAGAAATGCCTTTGAGCGCATTAATAAAAGGAAAATAAATTGGAAAGAAGTGAAGAAAATATGAAAGAGACTGAGTTGTAATGAAGGGAGTGATGCATGTTCTGTGATGGTGGTGACGTTTATTTTTCTTTCATATGCACATTATCATGCTTTATTTGTGTGTCCTTCGGTTATCGAGGCACACATGTACAACTCTTTTTGTACTTTCATTGTATATGTGTAAATAACAATATAAACTGTTCTTGTGACCCTTTTTGCTCATGCTGTTTATGATGCACCATACACATAATTTAAAGGTTTTAATACGCAACAATCATAAGCTATGGAAAAAAAGAAAAATTATAGAGCGACAAAGTTAAATATAGCAGACATGAATTCATTTTATTTCTTGCAAAGTTTATTGATAAATATAATGATTTTATACAATATTTCAATACACACATTATTTCATTCTGACAGTTTAAAGATGTCTATCTGTTTGTCTTCCTGTCTGTCAGTCTTCCTGGAAGTATGTCAGGGTACTTTTGAGATGAGCATGTCTCAGCAAGGATTTTTATTACACTATTGGTAAGCACAGTGAGTGGGCATGATGGTAAATCATGTATAAATCTGTATTTTTGTCCAGCTCAATCTTCAAAACGACGGTTCTTGTTCGAAACATGGCTTCCATTCCTTCAGAATCAGTGACAATGTCTCTCTCGTCTTCTGTCTTACTCGCGCATCTTCCTCTGATCTTTCTCCTCAATCCCTCCTTCTAGCTCCCCTCTCCTGTCGCTCCCTCACAGTGAAAGGTTGGTCGCTCCGAGTCAACATATTTAACATATTTAACAGACAGAACTGACGACGACACTCTCCTCTCTGGCAGAAACACGGCCAGTTGAGCTGGACGGACTGTGGTGTCCTCGAGATGAATCTACATGCAAGAAAAATATTTCCCATATTCCCGGCGAACATAAACTTTAGGACAACAAAACCACACAAACAAACACATGCACGTCCCTGTGTAACTCTGCATCTGTAGACCAGTAAACCTCTAAATGGACTCTTTATTTAACGATGAGTGTCATGTAGAATAATTAGTTGTATCCAATTTGACAGAAAGACAGACAGATAGTCAGAATCAGAAACACACGCAGACAAACATGAATAATTCCACACGGCGTTAAGAGGCCACAAATACAACAGTTAAATATCTACAGTTGAGTCGTTACAACATTGAAACACTGACTGACACCACTGGAACACACACAGTAAGTGTAAAGAGGACTGTTGCAAGCTGCCACGAGACAAAAGACTGCAAGCTGCCTAAAGGTTGAATTTCAGCTCTGCAAACCTTAACAGGCCCGATGAGGTGGCTCTGTGAGATGTGACACTCGGACCGTGGCCTCCCAAATGTATGCACTTAGCTGAGTATATGGCCACCAAGTGTTTTACGGCACATACACGTTAAATAGGCCTCTGCCTTGCATGCTTCACAATATTGCTCACGTTTGTTGTGTTGACAGAGAAATTCATGATGAAAACAGCTATAATGTCAGACTGTAATGCACAAAGTATGCACTGGGTTGATCTGTGAAGCAGCTTCTGGGAAATCCAGTCCTGCTTAAAATGTGGTTCAATTTACACGTTTCAGAAAAGTATTGGACCAAATGTGAAAGAATCAGTATTTACACAATGCCATGACATGCTGAGGTGACAGCAACAAAGGAGGGAGGTGGAGACGAGGTAAATGGTTACAGAGAGGTCAAATAAAGGGTCCAAAGGGCATTTGTCGCCACGGATTTGTTGCAGCAAGATGCCTTCCATGAAGTTTCGTGGCAATCGTCCGTCGCAAAGCGACACGATCCAATTTTTCGTTTCAGTGGCCCGCTATGCTGTTCCTTTTCTCTTACATGTTCATCTCTCCTTCTCCTCCGTCTATTATTTTCTCTTCTCTTGGTGAGCGCTTTCGTCTATTGGGCTGTCGCCCTCTTCCTCGTGGTCTAGATGACATTTTCAAAGAGCTGTAGAGACCTCATAATGTTTTCATCCTGTGCAAAAAAGATGGGAAATAAAGAGGCTGAGTGTGAGGAGAAAAGCATCCAACTATCACCATTTAATCTATTTTATTGTCCACTAGAGGGCAGTAAAGACCTGCAAAGTGTTGGTCAGTGGTCTCTCTGTAGAGACGGACAAACACATTTTAATCAATAGCCAGTATAGTGAGACCTGCCAAGGAGGAAGATAAGGAAACAATCTAACAAGGCCTTTTGTAAATAGTTAGAAAAATAATAACTTTTTGTTTAAAAAGCTACAAAATGTCTACATTACAGCAGACATTTTGTCACAGTAGGATAGATGGAATTCAGCCACCTTTACTTTATTCATTTACAATTGTGCATTTCCTATTGTGACCTATCAACGTGTCTTTGGTGAAAAAAGGTCTGTTGCAAAGTTAAAGGGATCTTCAGGATTATGTCAGAGAGAAGTAAACTTTAAAGATGAAAGAAAAGCAAACCTCTTGACAAGAGAGGATGAATTCATCCAGAGTGACCACACCGTCTCGGTTTTTGTCCATTTTCTGTGGAGAGCAACACACGTACTGTCAATCCATTTCTCAAAGGTGCCTCAGACATTAAGATATTAATAAAAAATTCAAATGAGTTAATAAATAAATGAACTGAAATCAGCAGCGTATTCTGTGAGGTGACTGTCATGGTGTCATTCTCAGCGCTCAACTGCAGAAACACCACAGCACCTCTGAGAGATCACCTCCTCCTGGTCAGTGTGTCCAGCGCTTAGGTGATTTCTTTTTAAAAGATTTTTTCCGCTCCATGATGGATATCGCTGATCATGCTAACCCAGGGTTTCTTCTGCTTTGTGAAATGTAAAGCATGCAATTAACTGGTGCATCTCTGTTTAGTCAATTATCAATATTTGTGTTGTTGAGTTTTTTATCGGACTTAAAAGACTCCAATGTTGTTACCTGAAAGAAGGCTTCCACATGCTGTTTGGGTGCATCATTTTTCAACACCGGGTAAGTGTACTTCCCCATCATGTCGTATATCGCTCTGACGATGTCTGTCATCTCCTGTGAAACAGAACACAAGGACACACACGCACAAAAGAGATGTGTGACATTGACATAAAAACACAAAGACAATGTGAATATTGGCATGCACACACAAAGACACACCTCTTTGTTGATGTATCCATCTCTGTTGATATCGTAAAGGTTGAAGGTCCACTGTAGCTTCTCGGTGATGGAGCCCCTCAGCAGGATGGACAGAGCTGTCACAAAGTCCTGATGGAGACAAAAAGGACAGAATGAAAATCTGAGATTAGAGATCTAGTTTGGAAAATAAAGAAAGAATGCTATTTGAATAGGAAGACTCAAGTGAACCTCAAACTTTATGGAGCCGCTGTGTGCTGTGTCAAATGCGTTGAACAGGTAGTGTGCGTAGGTGCTGGCATCTGCAGGATGAAGAAAATGCTTATCTGTACCTTTGGTAGAACAAATGCAGGTATAGACTCGTACAGCACAAAACACACTCTATTTACCTCCATGAGGGAAGAACTGAGCGTATATTTGTTTGAAGGTGTCTTCATTTACGACACCACTTGGACACTCCTGGAAAGAGAGGGGGAGGCAGAAAGAGAGGGTGGGGAGGAGGGACGGTCAAATAGAGGTGTACAGAGACGGATGGAGGCTTTAACAGATGGAGAGAGGGTTGATGGTATAGATCAAAGGATTAAACAAAGTGGATAGGAGACATAGGTTGATCAAACCTCTAAGTTTGTAGTTTATTATCATTGAATATCAGCAAAAGTAGAACAGACTGCAGTTGCAAACTCTGACCATCTATCCAGGGTGTCACTGTTGAGTCTAGTTCCTACAAAGAGCTTCATTTAGCTGTAAATTGCCAAAAGAGACAACAAATGAAAAATGAGCTATTGCAAACAAGGTCTACAATCAACAATATCAACAATAAAATAAAGTAAACAGCACCAATAAAACAACAAATACAAGAGTTTAGCGGGAAACAAATAACCAGACCTGGTCCAAGAATGGCCCACAACCAAAAATGATTTGGTTTCCAAATAAAATCGTAATAATAAATCTACCGTAGCGAAAAATATAAATATATGACACAAGATTATTTTTAATCCAAAGAAAATGACCTTAATTCATCCTCTGATCAGTGAGAGACATAACAACTGATACCGTGGATAGCTCCATGAAATGACAGGCGCATAACATTTTGTGTTATGCGCCTGTCATTTGCTCAGATTAGGAAGACTCTAGATTTTACCGTTAATGTTTGATCCGTCCATGTCTCTGCTCCTTAACCCCATACGAGTATGATGGGATTGCTATAGGTTTATAATGGGTTACTGCACAAGGATGGCACTGATTGATTAAAGCTGTAAATGTGTTGGTTCACAAAAAAAATATAATCGTTTTCAAACATAATTATATATATATATATATATATATATATATAATTATGTTTATATATATATATATATATATATATATATATATATATCCCTATATTTTATTTTTTTGAGCCAATGTCTTGGTTTGCTTGCTCAGAAGAAAGTTCCTTGTACATGTTAGCACTGGAGCAAGCAATATACTGATCAACACGTGGACACTGTACTGTGTGTATCTCTGAGGAATGACGGGAACCTGTAACTTACATTCTTAAAGCCCCTGTAGAGCACTTGGAGCTCTCTTTTGTTGAAGTTGGTTTGCGCTTCCATCTGGTCGAGGCCCTCCGGCCGATGGCACACTATGGTCATCTCCAAGTCATCATCAGCTTTGTCTGAAGAAACATAAAGCAAATATTCTAACACATACAAAACAAGAAAGAAGGGAAGTATATCTTATCAAAGTAGTAAAGAGAAGAAGAAAGTGGACATATGACCGGGAGCAGTGAAATAATCTAAGGTTATATTTAATCAATTGGGAAGAGGCATAAATAATGAGACTCTAATTTTAAAAGGGAAGGAGAGGTAGAGGTCAGTCTAACAGCTCCACGTTGCCCTATCATTAACAACTCATTACTCTCCTCGCTGGAGGGGAGGGGAGAGAAGACAAACCATTGACTCTGAGTTAACACACACACACACACACACACACACACACAGGCCCATGGGCTCATAGTATGGCATAGAAGCCCATTTGTCTACACATACACATACTCCCCGAAGCAATCTGTAATTCAATAATTACCCATAATATTATAGCCTTGTATAATAATTTAATAGAAATATTCATAAAAAAACCCGGAACATGATAGTCATAATGTGCAGCAGTAAAATGCTGGACAAAAAAATTTATTGGTGGTTAAGTAATATGCTTTTTTGAACACCCTTTCAGAATAAAGTCTGAATGCCTGCAATGACTTACCTGAACGTGTACAATTGTGTTAGCTTTAGTGCGCAGCTTATGAGAGACCTGCAAGTATCATCTTCTCCTGATTCATTATAGTTATATCATCATAGTGATGTCAGAATGTTTTGGAGAAAAGACTGTTGGGCATTTAGACATTGGGTTGTCATCTGGATTGTTGCCTTTGTAGACCTCTATTTGACTATAAAGGCTAACTTACCATCCAAAGGACTGCTTGGTGATCAAGTATAATTTCCTTTCTCTCTTTAGCACTCACATGCAAATAATCAGTGAACAGATTATTGCACCATTATCAGAGGATGTAAGCAGCCAGTGGTTTGAATGGGAGTTGGCAGGCAGAGTGTCTGGTGTAGATACAGCGAGTGAGCTAGAGCTTCTCTAAGGGCTCCTGTCCGGCTTTAATGAAGTGTCCCAGAGTGCAGTGCTCACACTGTCCTTGGCACTCCAGATTTTGAAACATCAACAGTCTTGAAATAGAAAAACATTGTGTGGCAAGACCATTCATGCTTTGTAAAGCTTCATTACACAATACCTCGTCAAATCCATTCTCTCGGAGAAGCATGTTTATTGTGCTTATTTGTGCTTCATCTGCCTGCTAAACGCCACCTCAGCCGAAAGTCTTCCAATGTCATACTTTTGCAGACCTTTTCATGCAAAAGACTGCAAAGAATTGCTCCATGTTTTTGTGTCTAAGTGACCAATGGGGCAAACAACTTTTGAAAATGGTTCAGTAATGAGTGAGAACACTGCATATGGCAGCTGCTAAACAGGCTGCAGTGTGATCGCTCGAGGCAACTCCTCACCGTCAATGTGCATCCACTAAAATTGCTTGTTTTTTTCTGCTGGCTGGCTCAGATTGTGTCTGACACATTTATGGAAATAAAACGCTCTTCTCTTCTCTTCTCTTCTCTCACCTTCTGTTTCTTATCGTGTCATGTGACTTGACTCAACGTGAGTGAGAATTGGAGAGAGGAGTGCTGGTGTTGTCAGAGTTTGTTGTGTTGGAGTAAAGTGTAGCTTATTGTTATCGAATGTATTTGTAATGTCATGGTTGAATGTGTAGATAATTATAGACTATGTGGATAAAACGTTTCAGAACGAGACTTCTTAGAACGAAAAGGACGGATTATAAGAAAAATGTTTTTCTTCTTCTGTAGGTTGTCAGAAACCTATAATAACAATATTAGCATGTCAGTGAAAATTACATTTATTTAGTAGACCTACATCGACATGCCAGTTATGATGTTACACATTTGACCGTCTAATCCAATAATGTACTCTTAAATGAGATTGGTATCATTGTACATGTAAAGACAAGTGATTTAAAACTGTAATAACCCACATGAAGTACACTAACATATTATGTAATACAGCAGGAGCTTATTACATTGTGCCCACAGATATTCTACATTGTATGTGCATTATCACATCAGGATTTTGTATAACTTCTGTTGAGTTGCTAAGCAGTCTCTCTTTATATAGCTCCTTTCCCCTACACCACACACACACACACACACACACACACACACGCACACACACACACAAACACATGCACACACACACACACACACACACGGTCACAACACAACCCCTGAGGTCTAATTGTTGCATCACTCAGGCAGTTCAGTGTTTCTCAGTGTCACATTAGGGTGGAGGTTCACACTAAGAAAGGTGAGGCTATTCACACCCAAACAGTGGTGTTCAGGTATGGCTTACTGTATGAAAGACAGACAGACACTCACACACACACACACACACACACACACACACACACCTGTGTGTCAAATGTCATAACATATAAACATACCAAAAGTGTGATATGCACATATTCTGGTAAATGCAGTCATAACACAGACCCTGATGTGATGCTCTTACATCTTGTACCAACCATTGCACCCCCAGTACATGATTCATGCACCTTTAGGGTCACACCAGTGCACTCTTCTGTCAGGCTTCACTGCGACTCTTTGTCCACGTTAATTAAAGCCTTGATGGCACTTGCACAGTCACACTTCACGGTGACACTAAAAACTACACCCCAGATCAGGACGTCCCATCTCAAAGTACAACTATAGTTGTGTGACAATCAGGATCAGTTAGTATTCAGTTTAAAGGGACAGTTCACCCCCAAATCAAAATTTAAGAGGAACCATATTATGTTGTCCGATTTAATTCAAGAGAAGGCAGACATCTCTACAGCAGATGTCTCCAAAACCATTTATATTGATGAATAGCACTACAGGTAAGAGGTAACATGTATTTTTGATTTGGGGCCAAACTGTCCCTTTGAAATTGTTTGTGACCCCTTCACATTTCTTCTCATCACTAATGTTATGATCACTCTGGTTAGCAGGGCAAAGTTATTTCAGTACAAAAGTAAGATATACAGTATGTGCATGCTGAAAAAAAATGCAATATGATAATATGAAGAAAATAAACAGGCTTATATCTACCGTAAAATAAAATCACTGATTAGAAAGTATCCACACATGAAAACATAGATTTGTAAATTTCGAAATGAGAAAAACACCCAGGAAAGGTAAAGTTGTGATATGAACATGAGTGATGTCATTTGTTATTACTTTTAGTAACTATTCATTATTCACTTTCAGTAAAGCTTTCTGTATTTCTGTATTGGGCTCAGTGTTCTAGACATTGCAGTACGAGCAATGTTTACTGAGTTTGTGAGAAAATCAAAAGTAGCAGAAACAATATGCAAGTCTATACTATGAGTCGTTGTTGTCAATAATCAATTCATGACATGCAGTTGAAAGAGCAAACAGTCAGTCTGCATCTTTTAATGTATTCACTGTTTCTTTATGTGTTTTTGTTCCTAAAAAGTAGCAACACCAGTACTACCTATCTAACATTTCCACATGAATAATCTAGTTCCTTTTTTGTTATTATTCAAAACACTGGCTCACAGACAGCCATCGGTGAAAACAAGTTGCCATTGCGACTTTGCTGGTAGTGTGAATACAGTGAGGTAGTCGTAGTGCCGACTCTCCCTCTACAGTGATGACTCCCAGCAGATGCAGCATGGTGACGGCCCCACAGCAGCAGAACGATGGCTAAAGCACGCAAGCTGTTCTCGTTGTGCTCCGCTCCTTCCATTCTGATCACCTTCTTTCTTTCCACTGGCCTCTAGAAGGTGTGTGTCTCAAACTCACCTTGTATTCCTTTATTTGTTCCACTTTCTTAACTTTAAAACGTGGACTTGCTTTAGCTTTGCACCCTCTTCTGTGTCTCTCCCGCTCTCTTAAGCCTTTACACTTTCTATCCTGCTTTCTCCTCCTGTGAGATCAGCACTCGCCTGCCTCTTTCCGTCTCTGTCTTTTTATCCCCTTGTCTCACGACTCCCCTGGGGCAACTCTCCTCCCCCGTCTCCCCACATCCTCTCTCTCTTACAGTCACTGTGTCCTTCACTCTTGGGGAACAGAGCTCGAACTTCAAGGCCGATCCTGAGCACTCTGTAACAATGATAAACTCACCCTCTCCTGTACGACCGTATGCGTGTGTCTTGTGACTGTGTGTGTGTGTGTGTGTGTGTGTTCATGAGCAGAACAGGGCACTTGATTAATCAGCCCCATTAAGACACACAGTACTCCCTAAACAACAGGAGGCTTAATATACTACAAAGTGACTTTTCTAAATAAACAAGGCTGCGTCCTATTAAAATGACTTATTCCTCAATGTAAACAAAACTCTATCTAAATCAGTAATTATGAAGATACCCAGTGACATAACAGGATCCATCCCCTTTATATTGTCTTAATATTGTAATAATGTGACTGAGAAGAATAGACATACCCTGCTATAACCTACCAGTACCATCAGGGGGCAGCAGTGACTAACGCAGAGGACTCCAGTGTGCATCAAGGCTTCTAATAAAGACGTGTTGTACATTTCATGACATATGTTACTTCAGATTTAGCTGATATGTTCAGTGATTTCACGATAAAGCAGAAAATGAGAACGAAATGTCTAATTGTCAAATAAAGTGTACCATGTTCTTTCAAATGTAAAGCATGAAGTGATGAAATAAACATGCACTGTGACCAGCGGGCTTTCATTCATCGTCTCAATGTGAATGTGGAGGAGCTGTGATTGCCGACGAGGTGAAGCGTAGCTGCGGACTCGCAGGCGGCTCTGCTGTATCAAGAGGTTCCCACAGAGTCTTCAATGGAAGGCTTGCTATATTTACTGGGATTAAAGTGGCAGGACGGGGTCAAATCAAATTCAGTTGCAAGAGAAGCATTCAATTTGGTTTGCCAGACATTCAACAGATGCTCAGTGGTGTAAACCTCACTTGGATGATTAAGAGTATATTGTGTCTGTTCAAGTACAGTAATCAGCTGCTTCTCACTGTGACCAATCAGTAACACAAGAAAGCTCCCGCCACAGTTTATCAACCATGACACTCTTATACCTTCATCCATACTTTACCAAACATATTAAAAGAAACTATGTGAAGCATGTTAAACAGACTAAAAAATGCCTTATGTGTGAGTTCTTTCAAAAGAATGTGAAAA
Organism: Cyclopterus lumpus; assembly: GCF_009769545.1. Taxonomy (NCBI): domain Eukaryota; kingdom Metazoa; phylum Chordata; class Actinopteri; order Perciformes; family Cyclopteridae; genus Cyclopterus; species Cyclopterus lumpus. The sequence goes on from NC_046975.1 coordinate 13,395,863, forward strand.
GAACTTTATGACATGCAACACACAACAGGTTTATCACATAGTAATACTGTAGTAATAAAATGTAATTTATAAAGCATATTTCATGCAAAAAGATCCACTGCAGTGTGCACTGATAAAATGTACACATTAAAAGATGCTCGAAACAGGAAGATCCAAAATAAAGCAGTGACGAAATGTGGAAAACAAAAATAAAACATATGCAGAATATTCAGTTTCACATCAATATAACATTTCAAGCGTGGTAATCGTAAACATATAGTCAGTTACCACGCAATAGATGTATTATTTCTTTCCTTTTTGTAATCAAAGTGTTAGCAGCAGTCAAACAAATGTTATCAGGTCAATTGACTGAGGGCTTTGACTTACAAACAAAACATGTTCAAAATGCATTCACTTCAAACCAAGCTTATCGGGGCTCGTTGACCCACTGGGCCTGTTCTGTAATCCATTCATGGATATCAGGGAGTGGAGTGGATGACTCGCTCCTGCTATCCTCTGCCAGTCCAAGTGCACAGTTTTGAAAATGTGAATGATTTGAAACTAACTGCAGTGTAAGAGACACTATTCCAAGGACTAATAGTAAGGCATGGAGTTTCACAGGGACCAGAACCGTGAACCATTTCTTTCAGAGCTTGTTTACAATATTAAGCGACAACCTGAACTGTCAGCAAAGAAAAGTCTGTCGCTCTCCTCAACCAGCACCTTGTCACAAAAACTACCTCTCACATCAACACACACACACACACTCTCTCCAGCCCAGAAACAGGATTTAACTCCTAACTTTCCACTAACTATACTGCTGGCCAGCTCTCATTTCTCCTCCGTCTCCTCCTTTATTTAGATGCCCACTGAATCCTCCTTTCTCCTCCATTTCTTATCTCTCTCACTCTGCCATGCGCTCTCTTCCGTCTCGCACAGTGTCCTGTAATCCGTGCCAGAGAGTGTGTCATTTGCATAATCTGAATTAGCCTAATCTGACGGCCTGGCGGCGATGGAGAGGACTCACTCTCACCGGCCTCATTAAAGGCGCTCTCATTAAATCGCTCTCCAAGAAGGTAGCCGCTCTACTGGCCATGGGTTCCCTGGTGGAGGGGAGTATCTTGTATCTTGAAAATGGATTTCAGCTGCAAAAGGTGCACAGCAATTCAAGGTCTCATTCTGGGATGCATTGTTTTCCATAGTAAACATCCAAGCCAGTGGACACAGGGACGATCTCTGAGTGGCCTCTGGGTGGTTCACTGAAAGTCCAATGACACAGATAGCCCCATGCATGCAGTTGCACACGCTCAAAGAAAACAAACATGAACACATTATTTCAAGGGTCATAGATGAAATATCAAGTACGAGTGTGCATAAAAGATTATACACTCTTGTGCTCGCATGCTCACACATATCTGTTTGCTTACTAACCCTCAGCCTGTGAATGAGGACTGAAGTGCTGGAGGGTGTTTGCAGTGTTTGTGGGATTGTGTGTACGCAAGGCCGAGACACACACAGACATCCACATGTCTCGTCCTCACATGTTAGTGCACGATGTTTGGGACGAGGGAGTCAAACAAAGCTCATACACATGTAGGTAGCAGCATGCCAATATTGATCTTTTTGTAAATATATGTCTAATCTACAGAAGT